>NW_024824588.1:0-1642 GCF_019175285.1 Sceloporus undulatus
GCCCTGAGAGGAGGATGCCAAGGAGCAAGCCCTCTTTTCTCTTTTTCCTCCCCTTCCCTTCACTCCAAGGACAAACTTCCCTGCCCTGGGTTGTTTTATTGTTCCTTCCCGCAAAGACAGCTCTCTTGCCTCTCCTTTCCCGTGAATGAACCTGAGGAGCCTTTGGCAATGGCATGGAAGTGGAGCAGCCCCCTCCCCTTCTTCCCCTCTTCCCTCTTCCTGAGGTAAAGGCTCGACCCTCTTTCTGTGCGTGTGTGTGTGTGTGTGGGGGGCTTTCAGCCCTTCAAAATGGTGGCACTTAGTCTGGACCCCCCCCCTTCTCAAAATCCTGGCTACGTGTCTGTCAGACGTTGGCCACAGAGATGCCCTGGAGGACCTAGAGATTCCTAGAGAGGATATTCTACTAGGCCTTTGTAGCTCCTCCAGCGCAGTCCTATGGTCTGTGTCTGTCAGACGTTGGCCACAGAGATGCCCTGGAGGACCTAGAGATTCCTAGAGAGGATATTCTACTAGGCCTTTGTAGCTCCTCCAGCGCAGTCCTATGGTCTGTGTCTGTCAGATGTTGGCCACAGAGATGCCCTGGAAGACCTAGAGATTCCTAGAGAGGACACTCTACTAGGCTTCCTGAGAGTAAGGGCTGTTTGACAGTGGAACAAACTCCCTTGAAGTGTAGTGGAGTCTCCTTCCTTGGAGGTCTTTAAGCAGAGGCTGGATGGCCATCTGTCGGTGATGCTTTGATTGTGATTTCCTGCATGGCAAAATGGGGTTGGACTGGATGGCCCTTGTGGTCTCTCATCCTGGCAGAGCAACATCTGAAGCTCACAGTTATGGAGCCAGTTAGAGAACGCTCCTCTGCCCTCCTCCTCCTCCTCCTCTTCTTCTTCATTCTTTCTTTTCCCCAGGGGTTAAAGGGGGGCACAACACAGTCAACAAACAAACAACATCCGTTAAAACATTACTAGTGTAACGGGCAATATAAACCCTAACCCTCCCATCCCAGGCTGCATCTACACTGGACACAACCCGGTTTGGCACCGCTTTAACTGCTCCGCTCTGGGCCCCATCACAAACTCCAACCCCCAGAAGTCTTGAGCCAGGATGCTGAAAAGCGGTGCCAAAGCGGGTGATCTCTTCTCCAGTGCGGATGCAGCCCCAGACAGAAGGAGGTCCCCCTGTCCTTGGGTCGGGGCGAGAGACGGCTGAGGAAGAGGAAGAGGACGCCTCAGGGCTCCATGTCGAGGGGCCATTGCCTTAGCTCCGGGCCCGGCCTCCCTGGCTGGCTCTGGGCGAGGGACTCGGGGAGGGAGGGAGGCCGGGGCGGGCGAGGCGGACACCGGATACCCCCCACGCCTCCCTCCTCCTCCTCTTCCATGGGAGCAGGGCGGGAGGGGGGGCGGCGGTGGCAATGGGGAACAAGCAGACCGTCTTCACTCCGGAGCAGCTGGACGCCTACCAGGCAGGAGACCCCCCCTCGGCCCCTCTCTCTGGACACCGGCCCCGCGGGGGGAGGGAGGGAGGGAGAGGCTGAGGAGGGCTCCTTGCCGTGGATCCAGCGGGAGGAGGCCCCCCTCCCCAGGGCCAGCCATCCCTCCGGAGGGGTCTCTGTGCCGGGAAGCCCCTCGCTCTGCTGACCCCCCCCCCC
>NW_024824589.1:0-1642 GCF_019175285.1 Sceloporus undulatus
TGCCAAGATTGATAAAGAGATCGATCACAGACTGGCAAAGGCATATACAGTGCTCCCTCGGGTTACGAAATTAATTCGTTCCGCGGCTAATTTCGTAACCCGAAAAACCTTCGTAACCCGAATTGCCATAGGCGCTAATGGGGAAAAAAGCCGCGGCTCTGTCGCGGCTCCATTTAAAACAGCACCGGCGTTTTTTCGTAACCCGAAAAAACGTTCGTAACCCGAAACAATAAATCCCTATGGGATTTATTCGTATCCCGAAAAATTCATAAGCTGGGTAATTCGTATCCCGAGGTACCACTGTAGTGCATTTGGAAGGCTTCACGAAAGAGTCTAGAGTAACAAACACTTGAGGCGAAGCACAAAAATCAGTGTGTATAAAGCCATTGTACTGTCTATTCTCCTCTACGGGTCTGAAACATGGGTCACCTATCACCAACACCTACGACTCCTTGAACGCTTTCATCAGCGCTGTTTATGCACAATTCTAAATATACACTGGACTGACTATGTGACAAATGTTGCTGTCCTTGAGCAAGCAGGAATCAACAGCATTGAGGCCATGCTATTGAGGACGCAGCTGCACTGGGCAGGACACGTTTCTAGGATGAAGGACCATTGTCTCGCAAAAATAGTATTCTACGGTGTACTCGCAACTGGTCAGCGTAAGACGGCCGCCCCAAAGAAGAGATACAAGGACTCCCTGAAACAACATCTCAGACTTGGCCAAACTGATCACCAACAATGGTCCGCCCTGGCCTTGCATCAGGAGGCATGGAGATGCACTATCCATGATGCTGCAGCCTTTTTCGAAAGCTCATGGCGAACGAGTCTCGAAGAGAAATGACAATGCAGAAAGAACCACAACCTGGAAACATCACCCAAGGAGACTTTCTGCTGTGCATTCTGCAACTGGACCTGTTTGTCTCGGATTGGCCTTTTTAGTCACCAACGTGCTTCCTGAATCTTTGTTCGTGAAGCAAAGCCAGAGAGAGATTTCTTTACTGCTGTCTATGTTCTTATCCATGTTTGATCCAAGGTGGGGGAACACTTTTAACTACAGTATTTTGATTTCCTCATTATCTAGGTTGAATTCATGAAGATCCTCCATGGTAATTATTTTTGTTTTCTTTCTGTTCAACAATAAGCCCGTCTTTGCATTTTCTTCTTTGACCTTCCTTAGTAATTTTTCCATGTCTATGATGTTTCCTGGTAGTAGCATGCTGTCATCTGAATATTTTAGATTGTTAATGCTTTTTTTTCCTAACTTCACTCCTCCTTATGAATCTAAACTTGCTTTTATGATATTTTCTGCATAAAAGTTGAACAAATAAAGTGATAGAATACAGCCTTGCCTGACCCTTTTGTCAACTGGGATCCATTCTGTTTCTCCATATTCTATTCTAAAGGTAGTCTCTTATCCGAAATACAGATTTCTTATCACAACTATCAGATGTAATGGCACTCCCATTTCTCTAAGAGCATTCCATAGTTTTACGTGATCTATGCAGTAAAATGCTTTGCTTTCCTTTGAAAAAGCATCACACAACCTACTTCGGGCCAAAAGTGGTTGGGGGGAGAACTTAGCGACTCAGTTTTTTGTTTGTTTCATTCCATGCCTCCAAAGATATATGGTGGTTTC
>NW_024824590.1:0-1642 GCF_019175285.1 Sceloporus undulatus
AACTAGGGCCCAGTACACACAGGCTGAAAGCACCGTGTTGGTGCCAAAATTAGGGTTGCAGAGCGTGCGGCAACAGGTATTCATAGTAAAGTCTATGTCTTTATCATGGAAACCATACATTGTGGATGCACACCATCTTTACGTGGTGTTGTCCATATGGTACTCGTTGATGTCACACGTGCACCGTGTCTAAACAGCGTGGTGCATGCCTGACGTGTCTGTGACGCCCCAGGCAGCTTACGGTGGCTTGGTGGCATCGCCACAAAGAGCTCCGAAATGGAGCTCCTTTTGGGGAGCGAATCGTTTCCATGGCAACCACATGGGCGGGGGAACAAACCTGAGGAGAAAGGGACCGCCCCTTTCTCCTCTTTAGCGCCGGGGTATCCAGGGGCATGAAGCCCCAAGGACACCCCTTTTCCAGGGCACGGAAAAGCGGCATTTTGCTGCTTCTCTGTGACCCAGAAAAACGTCGGATTGGGGCCACAGGGCTGCTGGGGAGGCTGCCCTGGCCCCAATCCAGTGCAAAAAGAAGTGGCTGCAGGCCGTTCCTTTGGGGCGGTCTGTACTGCCCCTAGGACTTTGAATTGTGTGGGCTCTGTTAACTGCCCCAGTTAACAGACCAGCTGTAGCTCTTTGGAGCAACTGCAGTTTCTTCAAAGGCAGCAAGAAATAAAACATGTTACTGTGGTCCAAATGGGGTGTAACCAAGGCATGTACCACCATGGCCAGATTTGGTGTCTTAAGGAATGGACACAGTTGGTGCACAAGTTTTAGATGTGCAAAAGCACTCCTGGCCACTGCAGAAACCTCGGCCTCCAGAGTCAAAGATGAGCCCAGGAGAACACCCAAACTGAGGACCTGCCTCTTCAGGGGAGTGTAACCCCACCTAACACAGGCTGAATCCCTATTCCCTGATCTGTCTTTTTACTGATCAGGAGCACTGATGTCTTGCCTGGATTAATTTCATTTTCTTTGCTGTCATCCAGTCCATTACAGTCAGCCCTCGATATCTATGGACTTGCCACTCATGGATTCAAGCATCTGTGGATGGCAAGGCTATGCTGTCCTCAATGATGGTGTATGCACGTGGTTACACCGTCATTAGAGACAGCCCCTGTTGTCCCTAATGGTGGCACAGCTGTGTGCATGTGCCGCCACTGGGGATAGTGGGGGCTGTCCCTAATGGCAGCATGGCCATGTGCATGGATTGCCGTTGGGGACAATGGAACTCAAGTATCTGCGGAGTTTGGTATCTGTGGGGGGGGGGGGCCGGGAAGGGCCCCCCCCCCAAACCCCAAGGGCTGACTGTATTGATGACAGACAATGGTTTAGGACAAGGATAGCCTCCTTGGATTGAGGTGGAAAGGAGGATTGGGTATCATCTGCATATTGATGGCACCATACCCCAGAACTCCAGACACCCTCTCCCAACAGTTTCACATATATGTTGAACGGCATAGGGGACTAAACAGAACCATGAGGGACCCCATAGGCCAATGGCCAGAAGGTAGAGCGGGGTTCCCCCAACACCCTCCAGGAAAGAATGTAAAACAGTGCCTCCAAGCCCTATCTCAGAGAAGCAGCCCAAAAGGATACCATGGTTGATGGTATTGAAAGCCACTGAGAAGTCCCCCAGCGTAGG
>NW_024824591.1:0-1642 GCF_019175285.1 Sceloporus undulatus
AACAAGCTTGCAATTAATAGAGCTTTGCTTAGTATATGAGTGGGTTTGTTAAAGCAAATCAACATTTAAACTTGCTTTGCTGTTGCTTTCAAGGTGCCTCTGACTTACAGAGTCTATATTGTAGGGTTTTCTTGGCTCAGTTTGTTCAGAGAAGGTTTACCATTACCTTCCTCTGAGGCTAAAAGTGTGATTTACCCAAGGTCACCCAGTGGTCTTCCCTGGCTTAGTAGGAATTTGAATCCTGGCCTCCCATATTTAGTCCAGTGCTTAAACCACTGAATCATGCTGGCTCTCTATGCTTGCTACATAATACCAACTCTTAAGAGTGTAAATGCTAAGGGTATGAAATAGAAGTCTAGGGAATGTTATCAGTCCCTTTCACAGTACCTATGTGCTGCTATTACTATTACTACTACTACTACTACTACTAATAATAATAATAGTAATGGGACATCTTGCTTGATGTTCTGTTAAGTAGTGGGAGCCCTTACTGTGCAGTGAGACATCTTATGTAGTGCCCCATTGTGCATCATTGCAGTTCACTAATATGGTTCTGCATCATGTCAGCAATGTAGCTTCAGAATTGTAAAAGTTACACATAACATAATAAAGTTATCCTGCCCATGATGCATGATCTTGGTTAAAGTGCTTTCAGGTATTCATTTTAGATACACTAAATAGTATATACAATACAGTAAATAATTGACATGGAATTGACACTTCTGTGCTAAGCATAGGTAGAGATTTACATTATTAGGAAGAAATTCAGCTTTCGTAACTTTTTACTTCTCTAAAGTAGGGATTCTCCTTAAAGATCATCTGCAGGGTGTCTGTCTTCTGTCCAGAAACTCACAACTGTGTGTCAAACTGTTGGCCAATGAAGAATATGTTGCAACAGACCCTGTACTGGGAATATTGTTGTTATTGTTCTATGCTTTCAAGTCATTTCTGAGTTATAGTGACCTTGTCCTAAGACAAACCTATCATGGGGCAAGATTTATTCAGAAGAGTTTTGCCATTGCCTTCCCCCAAGGCTGAGAGCATGTGACTTGACCATTGCTTCAGAGTAAGGAACTGGCAAAACCACATCTTGCTCAATAAAACTATGAAATTCATATTGCCGCCATATGTCAACAGGCAACTTGAAGGCACATGCCGAAACATACATATCTTGTTCCTCTTTCTTACTTTTAAAATGCATCTGAAAATGTTTGTTTGTAAGATCCCAATTGTGGTTCATTCATGTTCCTTTCCTAAAATCAAAAATATCTTAAAGACCATTAAATAATTTATTTCAAAATTATTTAAACTACTTGCACTGGTTGCTCACTTCCATAAGATTCAATGAGTTTACAAAATGGGTTGGAAAAGGACATGTAAGTTGGGAAATGAAAGGGAAACTACAGTAAAATAACAAAAGAAAAATATAAAACAGAAGTTTAGTTAAAAGATAGCAGTAAGGAATAAGAATTTGATAAATGATTGGGAAATAAAGGGGGGGGGGCAAAATAACCTCAGTGAAATACCATAGTAATGCGAAATACGTTAATGGGTTTGGAGAGGAAACAACCAAAAACAGTAATTATTTTGCCCCACGCCTTTTGCTCTGACCCTTCCCTTCATTTATTTTACATACATCTTA
>NW_024824592.1:0-1642 GCF_019175285.1 Sceloporus undulatus
GCAATTTTAAATTTATCACAAATGAACAAATATACCCAACTTTCTACAGGTTGCTGTATTTCTTAATCTATTACTCTAAGGTCTTGAAGCAAGGCCTTTAAGGAATGGTTCTAGCCACTCCATTCCCATGGGGAAAATACTATATAAAGAAAGTCACAGACTCATAAAAATGTCTCTTAGATTCCCCCATGGCTTCACACTGTTTGGATTGCAAAACAATGTGCTGGTTAGAGAGGTCTGCCACCTAGTGTATACAGATGTTTACAAACATACCAATGAATTAAAATTAATTAAAGTTAACTAACGAATAAAGGTAACCATGGGTTACACAGTCTTGGGTCCCCCTAGCTTCCATGCCAGATTTCAGGCATTCACAGTTCTCTTTTATTACTACAGTACATACTTACATCTTACCAATGCACAGAAATGCAATGGGAATTTCTAGCATTTTGAAAGTTCAGCTAATGTCACAGACTAAACTTAGTTTATAGTATAAGACTGTCGTTCTATATTTATTAGTCTGGGAGTAAGGCACACTGAATTCAATGGAACATGTATTTAAGTTCCATGCAGTATCATACCTTTCAAAAATGTTAACAAAGAAACATAGCAAGCAGAATGAACCAGAAGCTGTCTGACCAATTTACAAAGCTTACATAATTTCAATAGCATTATCTTCTGTTCATAGAATAAATAGGGTGTACCATTTCAAAAAAGCTTTATTAATTCCAGCCAAGGCTGCTGCAACACTGCAGAATTAATGAGGTTTGATATCACTTTAACTGTCATGATTCCATCAAAGAATCCTGGGATTTGTAGTTTGTTGTGGCTCCAGAGCTGTCTGACAGAGAAGGCTACAGAGCTCACAAACTACAAACTCCAGAATTCCATAGCATTAAGTCATGCCAATTAAAATAGTGTCAAACTGCGCTAATTCTGCAGTGTAGATGCAGCCCAAGTCTAATGTTTAAATAGATTACCAGTCAGAGGTAGCACTGAAACCAATCAGTTCTAGAGCTTAGAAAAGCTGCTTCTTTGGATAACACCCAGAATCTGAGAGCAGGTTGTTCCTGTTGTTGTTGTGTGCGTTCAAGTCATTTCCAACTTATGAAAACCCTAAGGTATCATGGAGTTTTCTTGGCAAGATTTGTTCAGAGATTTGCCATTGCAGAACTTCAAAGGCTGAGAGCTGTAGTTCCCCCAAAAGGAACAATTCCAAACTACGATCAATCCTACAAAATTACTACTCTGAACAACGAGTTCCCAGCCAGTGTGTGAATGCCCTCAGGACCCTACAGTATTTCTAGAAGGTACAGTTCAAGAAGGATGTTGACAGGATGGAACATCTCCAGGGAAAGGTGACCAGAATGATCAAAGGTCTGGAAAACAAGGAGTGTGAGGAAGAAGAACAGAAGATTGAGAGGTGGCATGAAATCCATCTTTAAATATCCCAAGAGAAAGTCATGTTGAAGGCAGAGCAAGCTTGTTTTCTGCTGTTATAGAGACTAGAAGATGAACCAATGGATTCAAATTACAAGAAATGAGATTCCGCCTAAATATTAAGAATATCTAGTAGTATAGTAGATAGTAGAGGAACACCTTATTAATCTAAATGAATTTAAGTCTCCGGGACCAGATGAAC
>NW_024824593.1:0-1642 GCF_019175285.1 Sceloporus undulatus
AACATTTTCAAACCGTGTATGTTTGAATCTGTGTATAAAATAATCCCTGTATAAGAAGGGCTGACTGTACCTTAAATACAAGGGCATCCTAAAATAGTGTCCCTTAAATAAAATAAAATAAAAAGAGTTACTTTTTGGAACTGATAAATTTTGAAACTATTTTCAAGGTCTGGATGCTTGAATCCATGGACAAACATCCGTGGAAGTTAGCTGGGAAACAAAGCAGTCCCAGATTGCAAGCAGACCTCTACAAATTCCCTCTGGCATCCCAGGGAGCCTTCACAGCTGGTCCAGAAACAGTCTAATTTCATGTTATCTAAGCAGAAAGGCAGACCATCTTCTGGGATTAAGCTGGAGCCACGTCTAGCCAGCAAGAAAGGTCTGAAAGAGAAACAGCATGGTGCCATGAACTGAGGGCTGGACTAGGACCGGGAGACTAGGATTCGAATCCTCACTCAACCTTGGAAATCCACTCGGCCATAGAAACTCACTGGCTGCCCTTGGACAAGTTACACTTTCTCAGTCTCAGAAGAAGGCAATGGTAGCAAGGTTTTCACCAGAGGACTTCAATGTGTGGGGCGGATTGTATGGGAGAAGGCGATCCCGTAAGTAAGGTTATAACCAAGACCTTGTACTGTGCCCTAAAATTAATAGGCAGCCAATTAGGAGATTTTAATATAGGTGTGATATGGTCACCTCTAGATCTTCCAGTGACCACTCTGGCAGCCATATTTTGGATTAGTTGAATTTTCCAGACTTGGTACAAGGGTAGCCTAGGTAGAGCGTATTACAGACGTCAAGACGTGAGGTTACCAGAGCATGCATGACAGTTTTCGGGTCAACAGGTTCCAGGAAGGGGCATATCAACCAAAGCTGATAACAGGCTCTCCTGGCCATCGCATTTATCTGAACTCGTATCTGGAGCGATGGATTCAGGAGCACCCCAAACTGCAAACACAGTCTTTTAGGGGAAGTGTGACCCCATCCAGGACCGGTTGACAAATCTCCATACCTGGATTAGGATTTCCATCAAGTACCTCTGTCTTATCTGGATTCAGTTTTAATCTGTTTCTCCTCATCCAGCACATTACTGCCCCAAGACATCATTCAGAGGGGAGATGCCTTCCTTAGTTGATGCAGAGGTCTGGGGCATGAAGAGATATAGTTGGGTGTCATCAGCATACTGATAGCACTCCACTCCATGTCTCCAGATGATCTCTCCCAGCGGTTTCATGTAGATATTAATATTAGTGACAGGATGATGCCCTGAAGAACGCCAAATTTAAACTCCCTTTTAAAGGAACAACTGTCCCCAAGCATCTCTGGAATCTGTTTGAGAGATAGGACCGGACCCACTGCAATGCATTGCCCCTCATCCCCAATTCCCTCAGGCTTTCCAGCACGATACCATGGTCGATGGTATTGAAAGCCACTGAGAGATCCAAAAGCTTCAACAGGGTCACACTTCATCTGTCAGTGTTCAAGCAAAGATCATCTACTAAGGCAGCTATAGCATTCTCGACTCCGTATCCCATCTTGAAGCCAGTTTGAAATGAGTCTAGATAATCTGATTCTTCCAAGAATGCTTGGAGTTGAAGAGCTACTTCCTTCTCAATCACCTTGCTTAGAAATGGAAGATGGA
>NW_024824594.1:0-1642 GCF_019175285.1 Sceloporus undulatus
ATTATGATATGGAAAAATATAAAAATGGACCTTGAAAGATGGCAAAAATTAAACATATCATGGCTTGGTAGGATTGCCATAATAATAATAATAATAATAATAAAAATTTATTTGTATACCGCTTTTCCATAGATCAAAGCGGTTTACAGACCATATAAAAACCCATTAAAAACATCTCATAAAAATAGATAAAATCCACTAATACAAATTATACAAAATCTGAACACAATCATTCAACAGGGTAAGCCAGAGAAACAATGGGAACGGGAATACACAGCTTCATTTTACAGGGGGGAAGGCTTGACAGAAGAGGAAGGTTTTGAGCCTCTTTTTAACTGTTACCAGGGAGATCACAAGACAGAGCTCCTCAGGGAGACCATTCCAAATTTGTGGGGCCACCACTGAATAGGCCATCCGGGATGTAGAAACATGTTTGGAAGATGGAATTTCCAACAAGTTCTTCCCAGATGTCCTGAGTGTGCGGGGCGGATTATATTGGGAGATGCAGTCCCTCAAGTAACTCAGGCCCAAGCCATATAGGGCTTTATAGATAATAACCAACACCTTGGAGTTTATCGCACCGGGCTTGTGGGCCGTTCTCAGAACGGCTCGGCAGGAAACGGAACGAGTGGGGGATGGATTTTACTGCACACTCCAGTTCCTCACTCATTCCGTTCCCCCTCTCTTCTGTTCCCATTCCGTTCCAGAGGGAACGCTTTTTGAGAACTGTTCTAAACAGTTCTCAAAAATTGCCCCCTCTGGAACGGATTGAGAATGGAAGAGAGGGGGAACGGAACGAATGAGGTACTGGAGTGTGCGGTAAAATCCGTCCCCCACTCGTTCCGCACTCGTTCCTGCTCCTTTCGTTCCGTTCTCAGAACGGACCCCGGAGGACCTGTGCAATAAACTTCCTTGTATTGTGCTCGGAAGCAAATAGGCAGCCAGTGGAGATCTTTCAAAATAGTTGTTATATGGTCAAACCTGGATGCACTGGTGACCAATTTGGCTGCCCTATTTTGTACTAACTGAAGCTTCCGGGCTTGGTACAAGGGTAGCCCCATGTAGAGCGCATTACAGAAATCTAGACGAGAGGTTACCAGAGCATGTACCACAGTTTCAAGGTCCCTTTGGCCCAGGTAGGGTTGCAGTTGGCATATCAACCAAAGTTGATAGCAAGCACTTCTGACCGTTGCATCTACTTGAGATGTCAACTGCAAGGACGAGTCCAGAAGTACTCCTAAACTGCAAACTTCGTCCTTCAGGGGAAGTGTGACCCCGTTCAGGACAGGTGGATAAATTTCCTTCCCCGGGCCTGGGGAATCTTTCACAAGCACATCCGTTTTCTCTGGATTCAGACTGAGTTTGTTTTCCCTCATCCAGCCCATTACCGACTCCAGGCAGGCATTCAAAGGAGAGACTCCATCCTTAGTCACTGCATCAGTCGGAGAGACAGAGAAGCATATTTGGGTGTCATCAGCGTACTGATAACACCGCACCCCGTGTCTCCAGATAATCTCTCCCAGCGGTTTCATGTAAATGTTGAACAAAATGAGGGACAAAATAGCTCTCTGAGGGACTCCAGATGTGAGTTCCCTCTTAGAGGAGCAAGTGTCCCCCAACTGCACCATCTGGAATCTTCCCG
>NW_024824595.1:0-1642 GCF_019175285.1 Sceloporus undulatus
CTCTACATTGGCTGCCAATTAGCTTCCGGCCACAATACAAAGTGTTGGTTATTACCTTTAAGGCCTTACATGGCTTGGGCCCGAGCTACTTGAGGGAACACCTCTCCCTACACAATCCGCCCCACACTCTCAGAACATCTGGGAAGAATCTATTAGATTACCCAAAGGTCAGGCTAAGAACAACTTCCCACAGAGCAAAGACAGCCATGGCCCCCAAGTTATGGAACAACATGCCGGAGGAGATCCATTTTAACACCACCTTGGATGCTTTCAAGAAAGCACTTAAGACAGATCCCTTCTGGCAGGCTTACCCACCCGACCTCTTGTAAAGAATTTAAGGAAAAATCCCACTTCTGATCACAATTGTGCATTTTAAACAATGTTTTTAGTTGTCCTGAATTGAATTGTTGGCGACTTGTTGTTTTACTGTGTGCAAATTGAATGCTATTGTTGCTTTGTGGCTATTTTATGGTTGTAAAACCACCTTTATCCATCGGGAAATATTATTATTGTTGTTGTTGTTGTTGTTGTTGTTAAAATCTATCAGGTTGGTGGCTGCCCCCCGCCCCCCCCTCCCCACCTCAAATGCCCTTCTCCTGGCCCTTCCCAGAGGTCCCTTCCTGTCCACAGAGAGCTAGGCTCCTGCCTTCCCCTCCTGGCTTCCAGAGGTCTAGATTCATAGAATCATAGAGTTGGAAGAGACCACAAGGGCCATCCTGTCCAACCCCATTCTGCCATGCACCAATCAAAGCATCCCCACAGATGTCCATCCAGCCTCTGTCTAAAGGAAGGAGACTCCACCAAAATCTCAGAGGGAGTTTGTTCCACTGTCAAACAGCCCTTACTGTTAGGAAGTAACTCCTAATATTGAGGTGGAATCTCTTTTACTGCCATTTGCATCCATTGTTCCATGTTCTAGTCTCTGGAGCAGCAGAAAATAAATAATAATAATAATTTGTTTTATTCCAAAGATCATAGCGGTGAACAGCAAGTAAGCTAATTAGCAAGTAAGCTAATTAATAAGCTTGCTCCATCCTCAATATGACATCCCTTAAAATATTTAAACAGGTCTATCATATCACATCTTAACTGTCTCTTCTCCAGGCTAAACATCTCCAGCTCCCAAGGCGGTCCTCATAGGGCATGGTTTCCAGACCCCCCATCATTTTAGTTCCTTTGGACACGCTCCAGTTTCTCCACATCCTTTTTGAAATGTGGTGCCCAGTATTCCAGGTGAGGCCTGAACAAAGCAGAATAGAGTAGCACTATTACTTCCCTTGATCAAGACACTACACTTCTATTGATGCAGCGTAAAATCACATTGGCTTTGTTTGCTGCATCGCACTGTTGACTAATGTTCAACTTGTGGTCTACTTGAATATGTCTAAGACAAGGATGCGCTACTGTTGGGGATGGGGGGGTCACATTGGCCCCCAGGGTATCTCAGGGGCAACCGCACATTCTGTTGCTTTAAAATAGGAATAATGTTTTGCCCCTCAGTATCCCATTGCATCCTTTTGGGGAAGTGGAGGCCATTTTAACACTCTTGGGCCCTCTCTGAGCCACTGCAGGGCCAAGGGAGGTCTTTTCCCCAAGAAGCCTCTCCAGAGCCTCAAAAGGCTGGAAGAGGGCCAAAAAAGGT
>NW_024824596.1:0-1642 GCF_019175285.1 Sceloporus undulatus
ATGTAGGATGTATGTCATACTTAGGATGATAGATACAGCTATCCAAGCCTCAAATCCAGAATTCCATAAATATTCTAATATACATAGACGCCTAAAATCAATTCCTAGTTTTAATCAGGGAAAAATAATTGAAACAATCGAATTATATAAGTGTCAACTTAGTATTCAGCTGTTCATTTTATGGATCCTATGTAGCTGTGTTAGCAACTGGAGTTAGGTCACAGAATTCCTGTGTGAGAGAGAGTGTGTGTGAAGCAGGTCAACCACTTCACTACAAAACATTATCTAAATCTACAAAGTCATGAGTGAAAAAAACAAAAAACTGCCTTTGTCATTCAAGGAATAAGAAAAATAATCTTCTGTCTTTCAAAGTGACAATATATTTAGGAGAACTTAGATATGTCTTAATAATTCTCAGCCACTGGAAATGTCAGGATCAAGTCAGGGTCAAACTTGAATCTGATAAATGTTATGCACCATCAAGATGATTTCAACTTATGGTGATCCTATGAATGCAAGATTTCAAAAAAAAAAAAACTGTTTGTTTTTAAAGTGTATTTGTATTTTTTTTTTTAAAAAAACACTACTTTTTTTAAAAAAAAGAAAAATATGAAAAATGTTTTCTGCTTTATGACATATTGCTGATTCCCCATGAGGCCATGTATTCCAGTCATGTTATCAAAAAACAAAAACAAAAATGAAGGAATATCTCATTTACAGTTCACTGTTATACATCACCAGCAATTCAATACTGAAATAGTTGCTAGTCTTGTTTTTTGACACTGAAACTGGAAATAGTTCTGTAGGAAGATTCAGCTGTCTGCATTTTACATAGATGAGTCCTGATTGGCAGGATGGATATAAAACTTAGTGAAAAGGCAACTTAAATTATACTGTAACTCAGATGCTGAAGATAATGGCACATTTCATTTTCAATTTTAAGTAGACGATAGAAGATGATTTTCCTTTTCTATTCCTTCTCTGCTTGTGTAAAGACATGCTTGCAACTATATATCTAAGAGTGCTGTTGAGAAATTGGTTTAGAAATACATGGGAGTCAAAGTTCAATCAAATCAAAGGGGTGTTTTTGTCATATCTCCAATAATAACTTTGTGATTCCACAATGAACATTTTAAAATAAATTATTGACAGGGAAACTTTATCAGAGCTTCAAATGTTCACCTCCCTACAGCATCCATCTCTCTCAGAATGGTATTTTCTTTTCTACCACTGTTGTCTGGTGTCAGTGAACACTGCTGTATTCATTGCTGGAGTGGTAACTTTTGCCTCACATGTACTCATAATTGTTGCATTCCAAAGGAAAGTCCAAAAAGAGAAGTCAGCTATATTGATCCATGTCTCTGTTTCTGTGTTTGTGTTTGCCATTCCAAAATGCATGGTATTACAATATATATTTTCTGAGAAAACCCATGCCTCCCACAGGTACAGTAAGAATTGCAATTTAAGTTCAAAGGAAACAGACAAGCACAAGGAAGGTGTTATATGACATTATTGTCACTATTAATCAAAAGTGTAGTTGTTCTAATAGTGCATTCCTGGATGATTGCATTGGTATTCTTGTCAGACATGCAATGACAGCTAAAACTTAAACTTCAGAGTAAGAGCTATTCAAAATGGAGAC
>NW_024824597.1:0-1642 GCF_019175285.1 Sceloporus undulatus
AAATACTTCCCTTGGTTTTATATACATAGTTTCCTTTACATACCCAAACCAGCTGTCTCAAAGCTGTTGTTTGCTAAAACAGTTCCCCTCTCGTTATTTTTATTTTACTCATAAGGTTGCTGCTGACTTTGCAAATATCTTCATAGAACTGCAAGATGCAACTGTTCTAAAAATAAATATGGATTGTATCTAGGATAGGTAAACTGAATTTAGACGCTGCTATAACTGCTTAAATCACATCATAACTAACTTGTTCAGTTGAATAGAACTGGACATGAATCACCTAACTTAGTCTGGTTCAATCAAATATCTAGTGCTTGTTTATCTAGAGGACTGTTAGCAATTTTATTACTTTTTAAGAAATATTTCTCACACTAAAGAATCATAGTAACTCTGGAAAAGGATAAGTGTATGGCATCATAATCAGTAGGCCTAGGAGTATATCACAAAACCTATTGAATAACCTATGTATATACAAACTATTCCACTGTTTGGTATCTAATGTAGAATCATTTATTTCCAGTAACCTGTCCCAGGGCCTGATTTCATTACTTCTCTCATGCAAAATAGAGAGGCAAAGAATATTCAAAAATATTTAAAAGGAATTGTAAAAAGATATGTTTTTGAGTGTGAAGAAACTGATGAAGAAAGGATTTTTGAGTGTGAAGGTTTTTGAGTGTGAAAAAATAATCCTAGAATGATGATATTCTTTCAGGTTTGAGACTTGTTCTGTGCAAACTGTGCATGTGGTTGCTCAGAAAACAGAATTTTCATCAATGGAAACAGCATTTTCTTCATGAGGAAAAGTAGCCATTTTCTTTGCAAAACGACTGTGTAAAATTTTCGCACACCAAGTATTTAATTGCTGATTGTTTTTGAAAACTCTATGGTTATCTAAAACTTTCTTGCACTGCAAAGAAAATTTGCTACAATTATTCATTGTTTCCTTTGAAAAGAAGTGAAGAATTACATTCCTAATGTAAATTTAGCTGAAAATCAAGTATTGTGATGGACGGCAAGTGATGATAGTTTCACATTTTCAGATTGTTAGCATTAGTCTCCAAGATGTATAATACATTTCAATTTTTTAAAAAAATCTGAATTGTTAGTATTATTAGTTGCTCACATTACTTGTCTGTTAAACAGGAAGAGTTTTCATCTGGTAGTGGGAATCTGGTAGAGTCATGGACTTTGTTAATGGTTTATATTTCATAATGATTCTTTTTTTAAATTGGAATGTAGGCAAATGATAAGAATAAAAAAAATTATACAGAGAATAGGATGTCATTAGATAAAATGAACAGATTAATAGGGAGAAGAAGGGAATCTTTCTCCTGGTCTATAGAATCATATCAGTTTAATTGGACTATGAAAACAATGAACTTTATTGCATCAGAACTTGGAACGTTTCCATAGAGTTCCAAAAATGTTCCATGGCAGAACGATTTGGGAATGGAACTCGTCGCATTCGAGAAGTAATAACGGGATGATAACATAACGGGAACACATTATATCGCACAGCACCCCCTTTGAATGGGTGCTTTTGCCGAGAATGTCCTCATATCGTATCATATGCCTGTGTATATTATATATATATATATATATATATATATATATATATATATATATACGCACACACACA
>NW_024824598.1:0-1642 GCF_019175285.1 Sceloporus undulatus
TGCTTAATTTCCAATATTGAGCCAGAGGTAACCTTCCAGCTGTAGTCATGTAGAGAATTTTAAGCCAAGGAAGAATTTCTCTTGTCTTTGGAAGTTTGTTTGTCATATTTAAGAGATAGATCTCTAGATGTTTTTCAAACTTCACTCCAATGATTTTAGTTATTACCGAATGGATTCGATTCCAAAATTTCTTTATCGTAGGACACTCCCATCAGACTTGATACCATGTTCCTTTTGCTTTCAAACATTTCCAGCAAAGATTATTCTTTCCTCTATGAATTTTAGCAATCTTAGCTGGAGTCCATTTTTATATAATTTAGATGTTAATTTCTGTTTCTCTTTTAATAGTGTGTTGTCTAGATAGTTTTTCTCAGATTCGAAGCTTTCAAGTTCTGCATCCAATCTGAACCTATTTGAGAGTAATGAAACCAGTGTTTTTGTATCCCCATAGGCTTTATTTCTTCTATCGTTTTCAAACTGTAATTGTTCATATTATTTTTTTATTAATAAGTCCTCATACCTTCACCATTTGGAGATCTGTGTTCTATTAAAGAACGCCTCATGAGAAGAGAGCCATTCAGGAATTTTCCTATACTTTCAACCAGGATGTCCAAATGGCTTTCCAAATAAAGTGATGCTCAAAATCTCTGTTAATTTTGTGCTTTTCATACCGTAGGTAAGTGAGCCAGCCGAAATGGATGTTAAATCCCTTCAAAGCAAGCAACTTGCCGTTCAGATATATCCAGTCTTTCACCCAAATTAAACAGTTAGCTTGAAAGTATAACTGAAGATCTGGTAAATTACAGCCACCATTTACACGCATATCAATCAGGGCCTTCTATTTTACATGTGGTTTCTTTCCCACCCAAACTAACTTCCTTATTTCTTTATTCCATTCTAATATCTTTAGATTTGAGATGATTGGGATATTAGTGAAAAGATAACTGAGGCCCGTTACAGACCGCCCAAAAGGGGCGGTCTTGGGCCGCTGCCGGTTGCAGTGCGGGGAAGCCACAGCAGCCAAACCGTGCGACTCCCCCGCACTGTAAAAAAGGAGCGCAAGAATCACGCTCCTTCCAGCAACCCAGAAGAGACGTTGCAAGTGCCAAAGCACATACTCTCGACATCTCTTCCGGGTTTGGACGTCCGGACGCACAGCGTCCATTACGTCAAGATGGCCGCGCCCATCTGTATAGGGCGCCACCATCTTGACGTACAGAATACGCGCGAGGGGCAAGGTGCATCCAGAAGCGCCACCCCTCGCGCGTATTCACGGCGTGACGACGACGACAACACTTAGGCCCGTCTATAATGCGCCCGAGTTTTGGTAGCACTGACATTTTTACTGCAGCCATTCTTCCAGAAAATGATAGATTTAATTTAGACCATTTCACAAGATCTTGTTTAATTTTTTTCCACCTGGACTTATAATTGTTGTGGGAGGGAAGGTTCACAAGAGTTTTCCTAAAACCAAAGAGCTATTTCATTATCATGTGGGAAGTCCCACCCATTTTTTTGTCTCTCTTTTATTTTCTGTTAGCCCAGTGATTTCCAATCTTCCATGTGGTTTAGAGTTCAGCCCCCAGGGAGATTTCTGGTAACAATGAGGAGAGTATGCAGCTGGGTTTTTGAGCAGAAACCC
>NW_024824599.1:0-1642 GCF_019175285.1 Sceloporus undulatus
GTGAGTGATACTACATTTTATGGGCCTCAATCTAATCCCCTCAGTATAACCTAAATATCTGCTAGCAAACATGTGCTGTATACCCTCCCCCAACTTACCGTAAGGCCCTTCAAGATGCCCTGCATTCTTCTTAGCAAGCAGACAGGATCAGAGGAACATCTCCATAGCCAGATGCACAATTATGATATATGTGCTGAGACTCCCAGAAGACCCCTGCAGATCTCAGCACTGATGTCATCATTGCATGTCTGGCTACAGGGATGTAGCCAGATGCTTCTATGATCCTGCCTTCTCCACACAAAGCACAGAATGGCCATACTGAGGGGTGGGGGCTTCAAGAGCTTTACTGTAAATTGGGTGGGCTTTGGGCACTGCAGAGGGAGGATGAGAATACAGTTGGTCCTCCATATCCATAGATACAAATATCCATGGTTTGAAAATACTTATATGTCTCCCAAAAAGCAAACCTTGATTTTTTATTTTATTTTTTTACATTTTATATAAGGGATGCCAATGTGGTGTAGTGATTTGAGTGTTGGAATATGAATCTGGAGACCAGGATTCCCACTTTGGCCATGAAACCTGCTGGGTGACCTTGGGCAAGTCACATGTTCTTTGTCTCAGAGGAAGGCAGTGGTAAATCTCCCATGAACAAATTTTGTCAAGAAAACCCCATGATAGGTTTGCCTTAGGCCATCACCATAAGTTGGAAGTGACGTGAAGGCACACAGTAACAACAAAAATGTCATGGCTAGAATACTCTTAAGAGTATTTGCATGTTGGATGAAATTTTATTTTAAATTTGTTTTTGCATTTTAAATTGGGTGAAAGCTATTGTATCTAATGGGGCTTGAGCATCCTCAGATTTTGGTATCCACAGCAGGATGTGTGGGTGTGCAGGAACCAAAGCCCAGCAGATACCAAGGGACTACTGTATCATTAACTGCAGTGCCCCCAAAATGGACATTTGCATGGGTAAGGGATACTTACCCATGCAAATGCTCCAAAGAGTATTCGGGCCATTGAGTGTTAGGGAGGGAAGGGGGGATATTCAGCCACCTCTCTCAGAAGTGCCCATCTATATTAGCACAAAATTAAACCTCTGCTGGCATTAGGCAAAGCGAAACTACCACTTCAGCCTGTAAAAGTTGTAGGCCTGGAAGCAACAAATTGACTTTGGAAATAGCTATGTCACTGGGCCTCCCTACAACAGGTGTGACATGAGATGCTGTCTTGTTCCTGGAGTTTGGGAGAATTATACTCAGTCAGAGCTGATGCATTAACCAGAGGTGACACCAACAACAGGTAGGTTGCCAGCCAGCCACCTACCTGTTTAGATCTAAGTACCCCTTGAATCCCTCTGCTGGTTGAGAAGCATATTGGGGGTTAGGTAGGGTTCTGGTTGAGAAGCATAGAGCTATGATGGCGAACCTATGGCACGTGTGCCACAAGACCCCATTTCGCCAGGCACGGGCCAGAAGAAGAAGGAACAGGCACACGCATGCCCATTCCTCCTCCTCCCTGCCTTTTCTTGGTCTCCAGCTGTCAGACAGAAAATGGCATTGGGGTAGGGTTGCCATAGCGACGGACCGGGAAAACGGGGAAAATGTAGGACAAAATTTTCAAATGTAGGACACACAAA
>NW_024824600.1:0-1642 GCF_019175285.1 Sceloporus undulatus
AATAATAATAATAATGAGACACTACCATGCTCTGGGGGAGTGTATTCCACTGTTGAATAGCTCTTACTGTCAGGAATTTCCTCCTAATGTTTTGGTGGAACCTCTTTTCCTGTCCTTTGCTCTAGAGCAGCAGAAAGCAAGCTTGCTCCATCCTCAGTATCTCTTCAAATATTTGAACAGGGCTATCCACTCTTAACCTTCTCTTCTCCAGGCTAAACATTCCCAGATCCCCAAACCATTCCTCATAGGGCTTGATGGTTTCCAAACCCTTCACCATTTTTATTGCTCTCCTTTGGATAAATTCCAGCTTCTCAACATCCTTTTTGAATTGTGGTGATCAGAAATGGACACAGTATTCCAAGTGAGGGCCTGACCAAAGTAGAACAGAATTGCACTATTACTTCCCTTAATCTATAACACAGAATCAAAGAGTTGAAAGAAACTAGAAAGGCCATCCAGTCGAAACCCCTACCATAACACGATACCCATATTTATGTAGCCTAGAATCACATTGCCCTTTTTAGCTGCTGCATCAAACTGTTGACCCAGGTTCAAGTTGTGGTCTACCAGGACTCCTAGATCCCTTTCACACATAGTTTGTTGTAGCAGCTTTCTGTGAAATGTTGGAATTTGTAGTTTAGTGAGTCATTATTGCTCTCCACTTTTTAAGGATTCTACATATCTAATCCTAAACTGTCAATTATAGGATTTTGTGGGAAGGAACCATGGAGATAAATGCTTTTTGACTCCAAATGCTCCTCAGTCCATCCCTGACCAGGTTTCCTGGCTTTTTTGGCCTCTCTTCAAGCCTTTTGAGACTCTGGAGAGGCTTCTTGGGTAAAATCCCTCTGTTGGCCCTGCAATGGCTTAGAGAAGAATGGCAATGTTTCTTTTCCTACCTGAGCTTACTTAGTTCCATGGTTGATTCCAGAGGCCCTTTGTTACCCAGAATGCTGGAGTCTGGGGAGGACAGCTGCAAGTGCTATGCTTTTAGGGGAATTTGTTACTTAGCTGAAAGGAGAGATAAAGTTTGGTTGGGGCAAGAGCGACTTTGGGATTCAGCTTAACTAGACCAGGCCTGGAAGCACACAGAACTCCAAAGGCATTTGAAATAGGTTTTTATGTTTTATTGAGGAGAAAAGCATAATACACACACACACGTAAGTGTTCCCACACACGCACAAGAACTAGATAACAGGTGGGAGTGGTCAAGAGATGTAAGACTTTCATAATAGTCATACTTTACCTAGGCGGATCTTGATTCCAATTACTGAGGGTTCGAAATGGGAAGAGAAGTCAGGAGCTCCTGCGACAAGTCAGGGGTTGGCAGATGCATTGAGGTGCTTAGCCAAGAAAACCAAACAGACTGTCTGTCTGTAATTGGTCTGAAGTCAAAGAACAGCTAGTCAGGGCAGATATTTATGCTTTAATTGTTACTTGGCGGCAGAAACAAGTGTCCAAAAGGGTTTAAATTGCCTTAGAATGTGTCCTGGGGGAAGAATGGTCTGAAACCAAAGTGAATTCAATGGGTTCTTGGAGCAAATAAATCAGACAAAAAGGATTAGCACACTGGCTCTCAGTCCTTCTTGGCTCCGAATTCCTGTTGTGTTCACAAGTCAATATACAGCAAAATCTGAGGGTG
>NW_024824601.1:0-1642 GCF_019175285.1 Sceloporus undulatus
CTCCTGTTGGATTCCCGCTGTTCTGATAGACAGTAATTAGATATACTGCTATAATTTTGCAGAACACTTCTGAAGCAGGATGAAATAACTAGGGGCTGACATTCCACATTAGGCTGTTTCTATTAACTCTCCATTCTGTTGCTTTGTGCTTGATGAGCTGTTGCACATGAGCAATCAATGCCTTCAAATTCTACTGATTAAGATTATGAGCTACATGTGTCTACAGTTTAGAGTTTCATGAGGCTTCTGAGACAGAGAACGTGGTAGGCTTCTGTGTCTTTGAAAAATACGGTCACACATGGCAGCTTCATTTGCAACACTTCTCAGGAAAAAAAGAGGCAACATTTTGTTTTGAAGGTCATCATCTATTTATGGTTCACAGGAGACTTATAGCTACTGTTTAAAGGATATACTATATGAGAATACCCTCCAACTGTCCTGATTTGGTAGAGGCAGTCCCAATTAATCCTCTGTCATCCCACTTTTTCAGTTCCTTTTTAAAAGTCTCTCCCCTCCTCCCACTTTCCTTCTTTACCCTTTGCTTATTTCCATTGGTGTAAATTGAGTTCAAAGTGCAAAAGGATAACTCATTAGCAATAGCATTTGCATTCCTATACTGCTTCATAGTAAACTCAGCACTTTTTAAGCAGTTTACAATCTGTAAGCCAGTTGCTCTCCAACAAGCTGAATACTTGTTTTACTGACCAATTTTGGAGCCCTGGGATCGAACTCACAATGTTGTGGCTGCAGTACCAACATTTAACCACGGTGTCACAAGGGCTCCTTGAATTTGCACTCAACTCCACAGGAGAGGGAGAGAAGAGGAAGGGCAAAATTTGGGGTTATTCAGATAACAAAAATAATCCCAGTAGAATATGGGTTGAATCTTTGTTGTTCACATGCAGCCTGAATGTGTCTAAGTTTAGGTGGGCACTTAACCTCGAAAAATCAATCTCAGGTTTTTTTCCAAGTTTCCCTAAAAGATTTTCATTGTCAACTGTGTGAATAACTGATACAAACAGACCCAGGATAAACTGGGATAAAACTCAGCATGCTTTGAACGTGTTTTGAATACATCTGAATCATTGATTCCATCTTTATTCGCAGTGCTAACATGTACGAGCAACGTAACATGCAGAGATGCGGTTCCAATAAAAAAAAGTGTTTACAACAAAACCAGAATGCTTGAGTCAAATTATTCACATAGTTGCACTAAAAAACAATAGCTGAACCCTTACTATTTCCAGTAGACCCAGGCAAAATCAGACTGCTGCAGCCTCTGGTATCTTGCCTATTCTTTTTCACTAATAATCTTTCTCATCTTGGCCACACTCTGATGTTGCTTGGTCACGTATGCTGCAATTTTCATCTGTGAACTCTTGCAGGGCATATATGACTATGAAAGCCAGTATGGAATAGTGATTTCAGCGTTAGACTATGACTCTGGAGACCACTCAGCCATGAAACCTACTGGGTGACCTTAGGCACGTCACATGCTCTCAGCCTCAGGGGAAAGGAATGGCAAACATCTTCTGAACAAGTCTTGTCAAGAAAATCCCATGAAAGGTTTGCCTTAAGGGAGGGCTATAAATAAATAAAATTATTATTATTATTATTATTATTATTATTATTATTATTATTA
>NW_024824602.1:0-1642 GCF_019175285.1 Sceloporus undulatus
CTTTTTTGTTCTCACAACCAGGCTTTGCATTTCTTCATTTTGCATACAGTGGTACCTCGGGATACGAAATACCCAGGTTACGAAATTTCCGGGATACGAAAAAATCCCATTGGAAATAATTGTTCCGGGTTACGAATTTTTTTCGGGTTACGAAAAAATTTTTTGGTGCTTTTCGGCGCTTTTTCGCACGAAACGCGGCTTTTCCCCATTAGCGCCTATGGCAATTCGGCTTACGAAGGCTTTTCGGGTTACGAAAGCGGCCGCGGAACGAATTAATTTCGTAACCCGAGGGAGCAGTGTACTTTAAATATTTATAACTTGTACAGTACAGGCTCTCAAGGTGATATACATATAAAATCATTTTAAGCACTTTAAAACAGTATAAAATATAAAATAAAAATAATTCAAATGGAGTGAAACATATTAAACTATTTAATAAGTTAAAACAGGTTAAAACCACTTTTATGTGTGCTTTGTTAAAAAAATAGTTATGCCACAGAAGCATTAATTTAAAAAGCCATGTTTGACATGGCACCAAAATAAAACATTAACTGGAGCTCCAGTGGGGAGGTCATTCTATAACTGGGATGCCACAGCTGAGAAGACTTTCTCTCCAGTCCTCATGCAGTGTATTGCTTCTGCTGGTGGAAGTATACCTATTGTATTATTCCCACCCTCCTCTCGTGTCCCACCCATGGGACACGAGAGGAGGGTCCCTCCAGCAGACCTCAGTTCTCGAGCAGGCATATACATGGAGAGGCACTCTTTCATGTAGAGAACCAGTGTAGTTAGTGGTTTGAGTGTTGGACTACAATTCAGAAGACCAGGGTTGAATTCCCCACTCACTCATGGAAACCCTTTGGGGGACTTTGGGTTTGTTATGTACACTCAACCCTAGAGAATCCCGTTATAGGTTCTCCTTAGGGTCACCATAAATTGGAAACGACTTGAAGACCACAACAACAAAACACATGTATTGGGATTCCCAAGCCAGATAGGGCTTTGAATGTCACCCAAGTACCATGAATTGAGACTGGAAGCATATTCACAACCAGAGCAACGCTTGTGTTGTACAGTTTCTCAGTCTGCAGTACTCTCATCAGCAGTCTAGCTGCTGTGTTTTGCATCTTCCAAGTCATCTTCAAGAGCATAGAGCAGTGATGGTGAACCTTTTACAGACCAAGTGCCCAAACTGCAACCCAGACCCCACTTATTTATTGCAAAGTGCCATGTCCATCATGGTTTCTAGTAAGAAATTCTGGCAAACTCTGTGCTAGGGCGACAACATGTGTGCCCACAGAGAGGGCTCGGAGTGTCACCTCTGGCACACGTGCCATAGGTTCGCCATTACTGGCATAGAGCATATTAACATAGTCATTGAAAGATCCAGTAGCAGTCCCTCATGTTTCCCCCAGAGCAGGTGCTAATGAGCTATGGACATTTCAGTACCATACGCTCGTCAGAAACCCAGCTGAGATAGATGCAGATAATCTCTCTTCCAAAATGCACAAAGCTGCATAGTCACTATACACTCAACCACCTGAAAGGGGAACTGGGGCGGGATACAAACCGCCATTTAGTACGTATACAATACGTACTAGGGTTAGGGGGGTGCGGAAGCACCGCCCCTTCCTAACCCTAG
>NW_024824603.1:0-1642 GCF_019175285.1 Sceloporus undulatus
GGAGGCATTCAGGGGAGCCAATCAGATTGAAGCAGGGGAATTCCTTGGAGGGTGATTGGCAAGTACTCTCCACTCCATCTTGGGACTGAGTCTCTGGAGCTGAAGCAGAGAGACCACCCCACTCCCTTCTCTCTCCAAGCCTGCTTCCTAAACTAATGGAGAGAGACTGAGAGAGAGAGGGAGGCCCCTCTGGTTCTTAGTCTCCTCCTGCTTCTCATCATAGGAGACGGATTAAACACTTAGGGGGAGCCATGTTGGCCATATAACAAATCCATTAAGAAAGAGCCAAACAAGGATGCCTTTATTGGGCCAACCCAAATGCACAATGGCATACTGCAAGCTTCCAAAGTCATGCTGGCTTCTTTGTCAGGAGAGAGAGAGAAATTGAAGATGTTAGTCCTAGGCCTGCATTTTGTTGTTTTCTGGTCTTAGTTCAGATGGTTGGAAGGGAGGGCTGTCTCCAGAGTCCAAAAACTCAAACCGCTACACCACGCTGGCTCTGTAATTGTTGTTGTGTGCCTTCATATCACAGCAACCCTGAGGCAAACTTATCCTGGGGTTTTCTTGGGAAGTTTCTTCAGAGGGGTTTTGCAGTGGCCTTTTCCCTGAGGCTGAGAGAGTGTGACTTGCCCAAGGTCTACACACACATACAGCAGTGGGTTTCCATGGCCAAGCCGGGATTTGAACCTTGGATCTCTAGGGTCATAGCCCAAAGCTTAAACCACTTGGCTGCCTCAGCTCTTTCACTTCAAAAGGTAAAGGTTTTATGCTGCGTTGTTGTCATTGTGTGCCTTCAAGTCGTTTCTGACTTATGGCAAACACGTCATGGGGTTTTCTTGGCAAGATTTGTTCAGAGGAGGTTATGTGATCTCATCTTGCAGCAGTGGCATACATATTGCTCAGCTGTGGAACAGTTTTGTGGATGTTTTGGTCTTATTTTTATTCTTCCTGTGAGTTAAGAAGCACCCGTGACAACTTTTAGTGTATTACTCATGAAGCTCACAAGATTTCACTAGATCAGGAATGAGGAACTAGTGGTTTTCTTTTCTCTGCCTAACTTCAAGCTGTACCATATTTCACTTAGCAAGAAAGAGATAGTCCAAAGTTTTGCTAGATTTGAGAACTACACTGGGATTTGGTTCCAGGAAGCCTCTCCCCATGGAGACCAAAATCAATGAATGCTCAAGTCCCATTAAATACATTCTGGTCTGGTTAATTCCAAACTAGTCCACTCTAAATGTATTTTGAGAAAATCTTCCAGTTTTATTGTAATTCTGAAGACCAATACATTTAATAGACCTGTGCCATAAATTTGAGCTCTGATCTTAAACATTCATGCAAATCAAAGTCCAGACATACTGTAAAATCCTACAACCGAATCCTAAGTAAGACTAATGACTTTAGTTACACTTAGTCCTAAGGTAAATAAAGATTGCAACTTCAGTCTTGCTAATTTTTTTCCTATTGAAGCTGAAGAGGTAACTGAAGCTCTGAAAACATTGCATGCAACTATTACAAAAGTATTTGCTCTCAAAAAGGCTTTTTCTTACTTTACAGTTTGCTGAAGACTGCAAAACACATGAATATCCTCCATCAGGACCAACGTAAGTACCAATTACTTCAGAAATGACAGACCAGTAGG
>NW_024824604.1:0-422 GCF_019175285.1 Sceloporus undulatus
CTGCATGGGATATCCAGCATGGTGTAGTGGTTTGAGAGTTGGACTATAGCCCTTATCAGATGAGTGTGGAACTGGGGGTCTTCCGCACTGGGTGGTTCGAATTCACGTTATTTCGCACAATACCATCATACCAGCATTCGAATGGCCCAATCTGCACTCACGTGAATGCGCGAGCTGCCGAACTGAATGTGTACTGGCTCCTCTTTTTGGAGCGTGTTGGCCAGTGCGCTGATAAGGGGATTGGCGATATCCTGGATTGGGGCTCTGTTCGATCTCAGTGCGAATGGGTCTGGTGTGACTACCCAGTCCTGAATTCCATCGCAAGACCCCCAGATTCCAATTTTTACTTCCGGTGGGTCTTTCCTCTTGCCGGTTCCAGGGAAGCGGGGGGGGCGGTTCCAGCGGCCTCCTCCTCCTCCTCC
>NW_024824604.1:522-878 GCF_019175285.1 Sceloporus undulatus
GAAGAGGCGCGGGGGCCGCTGGAATCGCGGTTCCCGTTGCCCCCCGCACCTCTTCCCTGCCTGGAAGGGCAAGGCATTTCCTCCCCTCATCGGAGGGGAGGGGGAGGAGGAAAGAGCCCTGGGCAGAAGGGAGCAAGGGAAGGCATTATTTAGGAGGCTCTTTTCCCTGCATCCCCTGCCCAAAGCCCTCTGTCGCTGGGCATTCCTTCCCTTGCAGGAGGAAAAAATCAGGCCATGAACGGAGCTCATGTCAGGCAACCCCCCCCCCTTTTCAAATTCAAACAATTTTTTTTGAGCGCACATGCGCATGGTTAATATTCCAGAATGTATGTTTTATTTTTAACCATTTTTTTGAG
>NW_024824604.1:978-1642 GCF_019175285.1 Sceloporus undulatus
ACACACACGTAGAACCGGGCATTGCTAATTTGTTGCAAGGGAAGGTCATGGTAACATTAAAACCAAGCAGGAATGTAGAGAGGAAACAGTAATGGGCACGAATGTGCATGAGCTGGCTCTCCAGCTGTTTACCGGGCTGTCATGACGGGACCTCCCCTTTCACCCCGGAAGCGTTTAAGGTCACAACCCATGCCGGGCACCACTGAGCATGTGCGAGGCGGCCGATACGAATCGGCCAATCCTCATGTTGAGCACCGGTGTGGCTAAACATTCTGCACTGAATGCACTTCGCGCGAATGCGTATTGGCCAATTTGAATCATGCCAATTCGGAAGGACTCCCAGGTATGATGGTATTGTGCGAAATAACGTTAATTCGAACCACCCAGTGCTGAAGTCCCCCAGTTCAAGACTCATCTGATAAGGGCCTTTCTTTGGTAAGGGACCTGTGAGTACCAAACTAACAGAAACAGGATCATACTGTAATGTAACTGTATTTTTTTAAATTGGGGTGGTAGTGTTATTATGATCCTATCTATGGCATTTAGATGTTCTGACAGTCAATTTCCCAGAAAACAACTGTGGTACCAATAGTGATAGGTGCTCTAATCTGGAATGGTGATGATGATGATGATGATGATGATGATGATGATGATGATGATGATG
>NW_024824605.1:0-1642 GCF_019175285.1 Sceloporus undulatus
TCCAGGTAACAGGCATTCAGCCAACATTCAAGGCAAGAGCAAGGTGTCTCCCAAGCACCACGGATGGTTCTCAACCATGCTGGACCGAGGGAGGTGCTGGGATATTTCTAACCCATCTGGGTCTCGCATGTTCTAGCTGTTGGCTTCCTACTTAACCATAGAGAATGTCCTTGTCTCTCTTTTTCTTGGGGTCTCTCTGTGGGAGTAGGCCCCAGTCAATCTGGCTCAGGAGGAGGGAAACCTTGCTGCTGGGAACTTGACCCTGGGACTGGCTGCAGGCTTACCTCCGGAGGATCTGGACAGTGGCTGCAGCCCTGGCGTGTCCCTGGGATCTCAGCCTCCACCTCAGACTCAGAGGACAGGCCTGGCTCCTGGCGGCAGGGCATGGCACGCTCTCACCTGGAGCACCACCTTCATTTCAAACCCCAAAGGGGGAAAGTTCCCAGAGACCTTCCCTGCAGAGTCTTGTAGGGCCAATTGGCTGTGAGGTTTGAGGTGCTTCTGGTGAGATGCAGTTGTAGGGCAACACATTTGGAAGGCACCCATTTGGGGAAGAGGAAGAGAGAGGGAGGTGCAGCAGAAAACAGAAGCCAGAATCACCTGTTCCTCTGGATAGAACTGGATTGCAGC
The DNA here is from genome assembly GCF_019175285.1 of Sceloporus undulatus. Classification (NCBI taxonomy): domain Eukaryota; kingdom Metazoa; phylum Chordata; class Lepidosauria; order Squamata; family Phrynosomatidae; genus Sceloporus; species Sceloporus undulatus. Next base: position 631 of record NW_024824605.1, read on the forward strand.
TCCCAGCAGCTTTTAGCAAGCATGGCCACTCTGACAGCCATATTTTGGATTAGTTGAATTTTCCAGACTTGGTACAAGGGTAGCTTAGGTAGAGCGCATTACAGAAGTCAAGACATGAGGTTACAAGAGCATGCATGATAGTTTTCGGGTCTACAGGTTCCAGGAAGGAGCGCAGTTGGCATATCAACCAAAGCTGATAACAGGCACTCCTGGCCATCGCATCTATCTGAACTCACATCTGGAGCAACGGATTTGTTTGCAACCCCAAACTGCAAACACAGACATTTAGGGGAAGTGTGACCCCATCCAGGACCGGTTGACAAACTTCCATACCTGGACTAGGATCTCCATCAAGTACCTCTGTCTTATTTGGATTCAATTTTAATCTGTTTCTCCTCATCCAGCACATTACTGCCCCAAGACATTCTTTCAGAGGAGAGATGCCTTCCTTAGTTGATGCAGAGGTCTGGGGCATGAAGAGATATAGTTGGGTGTCATCAGCATACTGATAGCACTCCACTCCATGTCTCCAGATGATCTCTCCCAGAGGTTTCATGTAGATGTTAAACAGCATTAGTGACAGGATGATGCCCTGAAGAATGCCAAATTTAAACTCCCTTTTAAAGGAACAACTGTCCCCAAGCATCTCTGGAATCTGCTTGAGAGATAGGACTGGATCCACTGCAATGCACTGCCCCCAATCCCCAATTCCCTCAGGCTTTCCAGAACGATACCATGGTCGATGGTATTGAAACCCACTGAGAGATCCAAAAGGTTCAACAGGGTCACACTTCACCTGTCGGTGTTCAAGCAAAGATCATCTACTAAGGCAACTATAGCATTCTCGGCTCCGTATCCCGTCTTGAAGCCAGTTTGAAATGGGTCTAGATAATCTGATTCTTCCAAGAATGCTTGGAGTTGAACAACTTCTTCTCAATCATCGTGCTTAGAAATGGAAGATGGATCTGTAATTGTTCATATCCAAGGGATCTAGGGAGGGCTTTTCCAGAAG
>NW_024824606.1:0-1642 GCF_019175285.1 Sceloporus undulatus
GTATAGTTACTATCAAATGAAATATAGATTTAATGAGGACATGAAGAAGGTGGGAATTGAGATACAACAACAGAATTTGATGAATTAATAATGAAAGAAGAAGATAAAAATATAGCTAAATATAATAAATTATTCAGAGATAGAGTTAGAAAAAGGACCAATAAAGCAATACATGATAGACTGGGCAAAGGATATTGGACCTGAAATCCCATTAGAAGCATGGGAGAAAGCTTGGGAAAAAACAAACTCTTTCACCAAATGTCAGGATTTAAGGGAAACATTTTTAATAATCAGCAATAGGTGGTATTATACTCCAGATAGAATGAAAAAGACGTTTAAAATAGAAAGAGATAGTTGTTGGAACTGCCAAAAAGAAAAAGGAACGATGATCCACATCTGGTGGGAATGTGAAAAGGTAAAAGGGTTTTGGGATGATAGACACAGAATAATACAGCAAATTTATGGTATGAAATACAAGAAAAGACCAGAATTGTACCTTCTGAATATGACACATTTCATGAAGGCAGAGGATGAGAAGAAGCGATGGCGAATTATGCTATACATGATAACACTGGCCAGGATATTGATAGCAAAATACGGGAAATCAAAGGAGAAGTTACAGGTAGATGAGTGGCTGTTAAGACTTAATGAGATTAGAGAGTTGGATGGACTTTCATGTACTCTGGAGGATAAGAAGAGAGACAAAATAGAAAAGGATTGGATGCAGATAGTGACGTATTGGGAGAAAAAATGGGCTGAGGATAAAAACCTGGTCTGATATTGTTCATAAATATCAGCAAAATAAAATATGTGAAGAGAGCCGGAGAAGAAATATTTTTCAAGGAAATCAAAGTTATAGGGATTATTAGATAAAATTGGGAGAATACATTTGGATATATAACCCTTTGTATATTAAAAAGGGGGGGGGATGTGATAATCTATGAGGGGATTGTATAACTTCATTGCAAGAAACAAAAAGAAGTGTGATAGGTAACACAGATAAGCTCTTTTAAAGCAGGAAGTGAAGAAAAAGAAAGAGAAAGAAGATCAAATGTCTTGTGTGTTATTGAAGTTTGCATTTATGTGACTTGCATTGATGAAGACATTATTGGAGCCCTGGTGGCGCAGTGGTTAAATGCCTGTACTGCAGCCATTCACTCAAAACCACAAGGTTGCGAGTTCAAGACCAGCAAAAGGGCCCAAGCTCGACTCAGGCTTGCATCCTTCCGAGGTCGCTAAAATGAGTACCCAGACTGTTGGGGGGCTAATTAGCTTACTTGCTGTTCACCGCTATGATCTTTGGAATAGCGGTATATAAATAAAACAATTATTATTATTATTATTATTATAAAGATATAATGTCAAAAAAAACAGCAAAACCTATCCCTTTCTGTCAGGAAGTTCCTCCTAATGTTGAGGTGGAATCTCTTTTCCTGGAGCTTGCATCCATTGCTCCAGGTTCAAGTCTCTGGAGCAGCAGAAAACAAGTTTGCTCCCTCCTTAATATGACACCACTCAAAGTATTTAAACAGGTCTATCATATCACCTCCTAACCTTCTCTTCTCCAGGCTAAACATCCCTAGTTCCATAAGGCTTTCCTCATAGGGCATGGTTTCCAGATCCTTCACCATTTCAGTCACCC
>NW_024824607.1:0-1642 GCF_019175285.1 Sceloporus undulatus
TTTGAACGGTCAGTAAGGGGTCTGACCAGTTCCACACGTTAGGAAAAATACACACACATTCATACGCTGTTGGCCTGGAACGCCCGACTTTCAACCCTAAATGCGGGTTCGGGAATTCCTCCCGAGGGTCATTCGAAGGATGATCGCAACAGCCAAGCGTTCGCACAGACATTCCAGACAATCCCTACCACCCCACCTCCATATCTGCCTTTCCCGCCTTCCACTTGCCTGTTCCTGAAGACCGTCCGATGCCACGCCATGCTCTGCAAACTGTTCTTCCTAGACCTTACCCGTTAGGAAACATAGCGCCCGTACCGATGCATTGGCAATCGTTTGCCCAAAGGGATGCATAGCAATAACTCCAAACATTATTTCTTCATTAACAACTATTTCACGATCGATCTCTTACAAGCAAAAAAAAGGGCTACATGTACTGATCTTGCAGATTCCCTCCCCTTTCCCTTATAATCTGCTGGTAAATGGTGAGGGGTAAGATCTCTCTACACCAGGATCACCATTCTCACCATTATCAGTAGGAAAATGATCATACAAACAACCTACTTTCACATCCCTTTGACAGCCCTGGCTCAGTGCTAGAGAAGCCTAGCAATTCTATTTAGACAGACATTTCAGCTTCTCTGTCAGCAAAAACTACAATTTCCAGTATTTCATAGCACTGGGCCGTGGCTGCTAAATCTCTCTCAAATCGATTCATTATGCCACTCCAGATACTGCCAAAATACCTAACAACAACAACAACAACATTTATTTCTATTCCATCAAGGCACACAACAACAAACAAAACAACAATTAAAATACTAGAAAACAAACCACAAGTAAGAACACAGCAAAACATATGAAATCTTGCTTCCCTCTCTCCCTCTCACCCTAAAATGGCATTAAAACAACAATTCCCAATAAAAAGCTCCCAAAAAAAGACTGCATGGAGACTCCACAAATCATAACAGGCTTTCACAAGCTTTAACTCCCCTGGCTCCATGCCAGGCAACCCTAGGATTTGTAGTTTTCAGAGACTCACAAAACTACAAATCCCAGGACACCCAGAGCATGGACTCTAAGTCACATTCTCACAAATAACACAATATTTACCAGAAAGTAAACACCCAGCCTTGTCACGACTGAGAACCAAAATGCATCTACACACCATAAATAATAACACAATTGCACACCGCTTTAGCTGCCCTCGCTCCATGCCATGGAACTCTGGGATTTCTCATTTCTGGAACCACACAGCGGTCCTTGCCAAAGACAGCAAAGGACCTGCTAAAACTACATATCCCAGAATTCCATTGGAGGGCACCTATAGTGCTTAAAGCGGTGCCAAACTGCATTGTCTCTACAGTGCAGATGTATCTCGACCAACGACGAACCTCTCAGTAGCTGTTCTTCCCGAGGCTCTTCGGAAGGGCTTCCGTTCCCCTCCTCTCAGACTCAGTGACTTCAGACTCCCATGCGACAGGCGCACAGAACAACAACAACAGCATGACTCAATCCACACTGCATGAAGAATCCACTTTGAGACCACTATAACCACTCTCTCTCCATGCTGACGAATCCTGAGAAGTGTAATATGGGAAAAAGCTCTTCTGCCACAAACAACTACAATTCCCATATATCTGAG
>NW_024824608.1:0-1641 GCF_019175285.1 Sceloporus undulatus
AGTACTCAGCAGAGTAATAAACATTTCACAGGTTCGTAACTTTTGTGGGCTTCGTGACAGGGCTGTACTGGACCATTAGCAACAGATAACGTTTGCCTCTGTATCTCAAGTCTTCAATCAAACTGAGGGACCAAATGCAGAAAATGCATTAAGATTTTAAGTGAGGTGAAACTGTAGAGCACTGTTTATGTTCACATGGAGAGAAAGCTTGGCATGTATCAAATAAAGAATACTCTCACTTAAGTGCTTTTATAAATCAGTGAGTGGTTTGATAATTTGATAGAATCATTTTTTGTTACTCTTCCACAGTATAGCTGTTTTATCTTCTACTTGCTCCTATGAGGTTACACATCCTTTGTTGAATCAGTTGCATAGAAGCTATAATTTACATAATGGAAGGCCACAACTCACTAATAATACACCTCAATGGAACTGTAGTATGTGTAGCATCACCAAAGCATGTTTATCCTAGGAACAGAATATGCCAAAGAAACGAGGTTTTTTCACAAGACATTTGCCCATTGAATTTCCCATTTCTTCATCTAACAAGTAAGGCAAGAGAGAAACCTAAGTGAACTGGGGGTGGAGGGGATGAAAAATTAATGATAAACATATGGACGGACAGTAAAGTGTTGTTTCTTGTTCATTCTGAGTGTTTGAGTACATGGACCCTAGCATAGCAGAAATACCATACACTATCAAGATGAATACAACAGCCACCTTACCTAGGGTACCTCTAGCTCTCAATAGGTATGCAGAGTTTTCATGGCACAGAAGGTTCTAGACTACTGTACCATAAAGCACACTTTAGTTCTTATCACCTCTATGCACACATAATATTCTTATGTCAACAAGTCTTTTTACACCCTAGAAAGGAGAAGCAATTCCAGTCAGGTAGTCTCTTAAAGAACAATTCGCTACAGACCTGAAGTATGGGGCAGTGAGACGGTAACTTCTCCCATCTTCCTTCCAACCCACCCTAATGCGCTTTGAATAAGAGAGCTTGAGAACAGTCTCCCTGGGTATTTGGTTCCTGGAATAATTTTAATAGCTAGAGGAAATAAATTCCATCTTCACTGGAACCATCAGGTCAAATGCAGTTACAACAGGGCCAAAAAATTCCCCCAACCCTCTTATAATCGGCTCATAGTATTGTTTCTGATGAGATTGCCACACAGCTATGTTTAAGAAATCATGTTGATCTTTGCTTCCATTTGTTCCAATAGAAAAAAGATACACTCATCCCCTCCCGATTTGTGGACTTGGGAGTCTGCGGTCTTGGTCCTTTGCAGATGGTAAGCAGGGATAAAATGGCATGCACGCCCAGGAGCATGCAGCCATTACAACCAATGGCAACATGAATATGCATTTTTCCGGATTTGGGGTGGGGGGTCCGGAACAGAATCAGGAGGGACACCTGTACTGTCTAACATACAACTGACACATAACATTTGCTACATCTCCCAACCAAGCTGGCATTTTTCCTCTAGAGAATAGCATAGACTACGGCTTAAGATAACCTTGCTGCCCATGCTATTTATTGCACAAAATCTCTAGAGCTTAACAATTAATTAAAACATCTGCCAGGAGGTATTTACAGAAGATATTGGCCTGTTACAGACAGCCAAAATAAAGCTGCTT
>NW_024824609.1:0-1641 GCF_019175285.1 Sceloporus undulatus
TGTAACTTGCTGTGATTTTTACTAACTCATGCGCAGTGAAGAAAAAACCACAGTCCCTTGCCCAAGTACCCACTTCTGAGAAGTACAGTTGAACCCGAGGGCAAGTCCATTTCTGCCATCTGTCTAGGAATAATGCCAAAATGTCCTCCATTTTGATCATGCCTAAAAACATGCATTTATATTAACATTTTTTAAAAAAACCTCATTTTTTGCATGTCCTCCATTTTTATAAAAATGTGTCCTACATTTGAAAATGTTGCCCTACATTTGTCCCAGTTTGGAGGTCCTCACTTATGGCAACCCTATACGAGGGATGGTTCTTTTGGCATGATAAATCTCACATTTGGTGTGACTTCAGTAAAATGAAACAGTAATGCAGCTGAATCACTGGGCGTCACTTTGTTTTTTAAGCAACTCTACTCTGCTAATTAATAACCCATATTAAAAGGCATACTTTACTTGTATTTACTAGAAAAATAACAAAACAAAACAAAACAAAATACAACCCCATGTTAGCATCATTAACACATCACCTGAAACAAGATTTACAGTCTAAATGGCATGCTACTAACACATTCACGCTGCTCTGAAAATTGGGTCGGGTAATTCAGCCCCAAGATGTGGAGAAAAATCAGGATGGAAAGAATTAGCAAGTGTCCATCCATAGGGCTAACTTCTGCTTAAAAGACAACTATACAGCATGAAACAAATCTTCTGTAACAACTCTAAGCTAGGATGTAGCCAAGAGTTGTTTATGTGCCAGAGATAAGGAGAATTCTAAATTGACAACTTCTTTCTTTTCATATGTATGAACAGCTTTATTACAAGTCCTGGAGGGTACTAGAGATTCCTTTGGAGGGAAGATCTGTAGAAACTTTTTAAAAACCCATCTGTTTTGGGGTTGGGATCATCACCTTATCAAGCTTTGAGGAACATTATGTCCAGTAGGAAATAACAAGCACAGATTTAAAATTCATAGAATGTTTTCCTGATTAATAATGCACACATCTTTCTTTTCCTCATTTTAAAATCTGTTTCAGAAAACAATTGAAGTCTCCATTCTGTTTTGAAGATGTTTGCCTTTGAAGAAGGCTGTCTTGAAACCAAAACTAGTTTCCCCATACATCTAAGCTTTTATTATCACTGCTGCTTCTATTTTTCTTCTTGTTTTCTATTTTAATTTGATATCATTTGTCTTTGTCAGGATCTCAGCTAGCACCTTGCAAAATACTGTTTTCAGAACTGTCATCATTTTATGATTAATAAAAATGTAGGTTGCACAATCATCATAAACCAAAGTTGACATTATTTAGCTTTGAAAGCACATAAATATGAAAGATGTTACTGATAATAATGTGAACGGTTGCCACAGCAATTAGAGTTTGCCCGTATTTTTGAAATAAGCAAAATGTGGAGTGATCTACTGACAACAGTAACCAAGATGCACAAGTGCATGAGCTAAATTGTTTGAGAATGAGCATGCATGTATGAACAAATAGGTGTGCGTTACTTTCAGAAAATGGGATACATTTGAAATGTTTTAAGGGAAGAACGCCCCCAATTTTGCAAATACAAATGCAGAAGGACATTCCCGTGTGAATGTTTAGGGCCTCCATTACTCATGCATTCCAAAGTGTGGGG
>NW_024824610.1:0-83 GCF_019175285.1 Sceloporus undulatus
CTTCAGGGTGGTGCTCTTTACCTGAAGGATTGAGACGGGAGAATTGTGACTTCAGACTGGTGCTGTATACCTGAAGGATTGGG
>NW_024824610.1:183-1117 GCF_019175285.1 Sceloporus undulatus
AGGGCAAGTCCATTTCTGCCATCTGTCTAAGAATAATGCCAAAATGTCCTCCATTTTGATCATGCCTAAAAACATGCATTTATATTAATATTTTAAAAAAAAACCTCAATTTTTTGTGTGTCCTCCATTTTTATAAAAATGTGTCCTACATTTGAAAATGTTGCCCTACATTTGTCCTACATTTGTCCCGGTTTGGAGGTCCTCACTTATGGCAACCCTAATTGAGACGGTACTATTGTGACTTCAGGGTGGTGCTCTTTACCCAAAGGATTGAGACTGGCCCATTGCAACCTCATGCTGATGCTCTTTGTCTGAAAGGTTGAGACGGGAGAATTGTGACTTCAGACTGGTGCTGTATACCTGAAGGATTGGGACTGGCCCATTGTGTGTCAGAAACAGTGTATAAGGGTTCTGTCATAAAGGGTAAAAATATTAGGGTTTCATTATTAGAGTTAATGTAGGAGTTATAGTTGTCGTTCATAGTAGGTAGTGTAGAGTGATGGGTTATAGAAAGCACGTACTGGGAAATGTTAGAAAGAAAGATGGAGTGGCTTTTAGATGAAGGAGGGCATTTGGAGAGGGGCTGGGGTTGCAGCTGTAGACTGGTTATCAAGGAGGAGTGAAGCTGGCTTGGGAACACTGCTCTTCAAGATGAGGCTGTCTGGGAGAAGGGAAGGGAATTATAGACAACCTTGGTATCTATGCAACCTCTGCTTGTGTTGCTTTAGCTTGGGAATTGGGGGCTGGCTTAGGGAAGGGTTGAGCAAGTTCCTTTGGACTTCAGCCTTTGCAAAAAGGTGTTAATGGATGTTTCTGCCTAGATTCATCAATAAACCTTCTTTTGTTTCTAATGAGTTTGATTTTTTGAGCAGAGGACTGACTGTAGATCTCACATTGCAACTTCAGGCTGATGCCCTTTGCCTGAGAGATTGAG
>NW_024824610.1:1217-1641 GCF_019175285.1 Sceloporus undulatus
TGGGACTATTATGATTTCAGGCTCGTGCTCTTTATCAGAAGCATTGACACTGTCGAAATTGTGATCTCAGGCTGATGCTCCTTGCATGAAGGATTGAGACAGGACTATTGTGACTTCGCAAAGATGCTTCTTTCCTGAAGCATTGAGACTGGCCCACTGTGAGTTCAGTCTGATGCTGCTTGCTTGAAAGATGGAGACGGGACTATTGTGACTTAAGGTTACCTGCAGGAATGAGATGGGACTATTGTCATTTGAGACTGGTGCTGCATACCTAGAGGATTGATACTGACCCATTACGACTTCAAGCTGACGCTCACTGCCTGAGAGATTGAGACTGGCGCAGTGTGACTTAAGTCTGATGCTCCTTGCCTGAACGATAGAGACTGTCATATTGTTACCTCAGGCTGATGCTCCTTTACTGATG
>NW_024824611.1:0-1641 GCF_019175285.1 Sceloporus undulatus
AGATTTAGCCCTGTTAACGTGAAGCAGGCGTGCGGCCAGTGAACAGGATGACACATAAAACACGATTGACATTACACATGCACAGTGAATTCCAAGGGAACAAACGAAAACACATGCCTAGTTATATCAACATTACCAAATAAGGTTCATGCTATAGAACATGCATTGATTCCTATACACTCAAAACGACTGGAGAGAAAAATAACAGGTAGCAGTTTCTATCTGACAGCAGCAGTAAGAATGGAGAGTGAGCCACAGTAGCTGAAAAATGAAATTGAGAAGCACATGTAAATCTTTCCAAGCCCACATTCAGGCCTTCTGAAGGCTTAGCTGGGAATATGCTGTGAGAGTTACATTTTCTTGCAAAAACTAGAAAATCTACAAACTAAGCTGCCTAAAAGCAGGTGAGGAAATTTTTTAAAAGGAGACTTGCATTATCACTAACCAATTTATTTTAGCATATGCTTCTGTCTACTTTCTTCATATGGTCTGTGGATAAATAAGATTTTGGCACTAAAAATGGATAGTCCTGTCTGCCTCAGTGCAAAGTGTCATCAGAGCCTGTCTGCTAGTGCTGCTTGATAGAGCTCAGTGAAGACTTCTTTCAAGTATTACAGATATAACAATATCTAATTAACAGATATTGTTCCATTCTGAATATGATTTAAGATACGAATAAACAGAACACACTGAAAAAGCATTCACCTCACTATTGCTGGGTCAAATTATTCAGCCTTTACTGTTTTCAGCATAGGAGAAATGCCCCCATTCAGGATTAGATTAATTTGGGACGGGAAGACAAAATATTAAAACTTTAAAAAGTGAGCTCAATTTTCAAAAGAGATTAACTTACTTTTAAAGATGGGGTGACTGAGAGTTGTTTCCCCCCCTTTCTAATCCCTTTTTTCTCTTTTTGCTTGCTTGTTTTGGATAGGAAAGAAGATCTTTACCATTAATTCATTCCCAGCAGTAAAACCATCTAATTAATGGTTCCCAGAAACATTCCTGGAGTGGGTGAAGATGGCCACCCCCACTCTTTTTGTATATAAAGGGTTTATTTCTCACTTTTATCCCCCACTAAGAGCAAGGAGAAATGGTTCTGGATACTGGTATCACGAATTGACTCCATACCTTGTATTTTGAAGTGTCCCAGTTATGAACCAGCCGGGCAGGAATTAGAAAGCTGTCATCCACATGACAGACACTGCAGTAGTACCATCCACTGTAGCTGCAGACTTTTGCCTTGCCGTTGGACAGGCCTATGGAGCGCTGGCAACCTGGCAACAGAAAAAGAAGACTCAGTTGAAAGACAGACTTTTTAACACTTGAAATGAATTTTCACAAACTCGCTTAGCTGTGTTTCAGTATCAGAGTATTTACAAACTACTTACAAGACGAACTAATTTCCAAAAGAAACACAAGGATAGCTTTATCACTGGAAAGAGAAATTGAGAATTGCTTGGATGCCACTCTATGCTATTCACCCATTAATTTTTAAAATGTTGTAGAATAGGTTTAAGATTCACTCTACTGCACCAATGTCAACCAAATGGCAATTGGTCAGATCATCTCCTAAAGAACATCACCTACTCTCTTGGTTGGTTGCTATGACAAGGGGCAAGAAGTGTGTGTAGGGAGCCT
>NW_024824612.1:0-1641 GCF_019175285.1 Sceloporus undulatus
GAATGGACCTGCCAGTCATTGTTAAGCTCATTACTGCCTGAGGCAACCTGTATTGTAGGGTACTTAGCTCAATTGGCCTCTATTGTGCGTTTGCTTTGACTTGCAGGTTCAGTCTGAGGTCATGGAACGCATTCGTTATTTTCAATGGAAAAGGCGCTTCGGGTTACGAAATTTTCGGCTTACGAAAGAAATAGCGGAACGAATTAATTTCGTAACCCGGGGTACCAGTGTACTTTTTTGGAACATTTTCAATCAGTGTATGCTTAAATCCGTGTATAAAAAATCCGTGTATAAGATGGGCCGACTGTATATTGCTTTCTATATGTGTATATATGTATGTATGTACATGTAAGCAATCTAGGAGTATATGAGGAAAATATATACACTTACATACACACCAGAAATACATATATATTTTCTCTCTCTCTCTCTCTGTACATACACACACACACACACACACACACTAGTAGCATATAGAAATATGTGTGTGTCTATATATACACACACACCAGGAATATATATATGTTCTTTCTCTCTCTCTATATATATATATATGTGTGTGTGTGTGTGTGTGTATATATATATATACTTGTCCCTCGATATTCACTAGGGTTAGAGGCACAAGACCCCATGAATATGGGAAAACCTCAAAATAACAAAAACACCATGTTTCTACCTGAGATGATACCTCTCTAGGAACCTCTAGGTCCTGCAGCTCAACTCTGTGGTCGTCATCCGACAGACATTGACCATAGAGTTGCGCTGGAGGAGCTACAAAGGCCTAGTAGAGTATTCTCTCTAGGAATCTTTAGGTCCTCCAGCTCAACTCTGTGGTCATCGTCCGACAGACATTGACCATAGAGTTGCACTGGAGGAGCTACAAAGGCCTAGTAGAATATTCTCTAAAGGAACCTATAGGTCCTCCACCTCAACTCTGTGGCCATCGTCCGACAGACATTGACCATAGAGTTGTGCTGGAGGAGCTACAAAGGCCTAGTAGAGTATTCTCTCTAAGAACCTATGGGTCCTCCACCTCAACTTTGTGGTCATCGTCTGACAGACATTGACTATAGAGTTGCGCTGGAGGAGCTACAAAGGCCTAGTAGAGTCTTCTCTCCAGGAATCTCTAGGTCTTTCAGTGCAACTTTTAGTTAAAGTTGACCATAGAGTTGCACTGGAGCAGGGCCTAGAGATTCCTAGACAGAACATACTAATCAAATTGTGAATAGTCAAATCTTCAAAAGTCAAGGCCGCAAATATGGAGGGATGTGTGTGTGTGTATATATATATATATATATATATAATCTCTCCTCTGTAAATCTCTCTCTCTCTCTCTCTCTGAATATATAGGAATCATAGAATCGTAGAGTTGGAAGAGACCCCAAGGACCATCCAATCCAACCCCATTCTACCATGCAGGAAATCCCAATCAAAGCATCCCCAATGACAGATGGCCATCCAGCTTGTGCTTAAAGACCTCCATAGAAGGAGACTCCACTACACTCCGAGACTCCACTATGATCCTGCAATGCAGGGGGTTGGATTGGATGGCCCTTATGGTCTCTTCCAACTCTATGATTCTATTTTATACACGCACACACACACACACACACACACACACACACTGTATATGCACACATA
>NW_024824613.1:0-1641 GCF_019175285.1 Sceloporus undulatus
CCCAGAAAATGGCCTCAAAAGCCAGATTAGAGAGAGAGAGAGAGAGAGAGAGAGAGAGAGAGAGAGAGAGATCTGCGTCTACAGTTAGGTTTATAAAAGTACACACACACACACACAAACACCAAAAGACACAAAGTCTGCCCCGATACAGTACTTTATACAATTTAGTCTATATGTATCTATGAACGTAAACACATACACAAACTCTGTACTGTATACACTTTATTCTAGCATCGTAGACTCATAGAGTTGGGAGAGACCCCCAGAAGGGCCCTGATCCGGTCCAAGCCCCTTCTTCTTCTGCCATGCAGGAACTCTCCATCAAAGCAGCCCCATTGACAGATGGCCATCCAGCCTCCCCTTAAAGACAGCCTCCAAAGAAGGAGACTCCATTACACTCAAAGGCAATGTCTTCCACTGTGGAACAGCCCTTACTCTCAGGACGTTCCTCCTAACGTTTTAGAAGGACTCTCTTTTCCTGGAGCTTGCCATCCACTGAGACATTAACCGGACCTTAACATTTGCACCCGGATCTCTGGAAGGACTCTCTGCTCATCATCATGTTGGGGGTCACCTTCACTGTCCGCTTGTTGTGGCCAGACTTCTCTGGGGCCATGTGGGGGGCTCTGTTGCCACTGGCCTGAACCCAGGGTTCCAGAGCCACCAGGAGCCACGAGGTTGACCAGAGGAAAGCCCACCTGAAAGGCTACTTGGGGAGCCAGTCCTCTGCGGATGGACATTGTAAACTGGAAGACCATCTCTTGAGCTGTAAAGTGGCACTTGTTGGCCAAAATCCAAAGGCAGGAGGAGGAATGGTCAGTGTGCCCAAAAGACCCAGGGACCACCTTGGGAGGCTTGAGGGGAAGGAAGAGGAGGGAGAGTGGTCTTGGCCCTTGGCCTAACAGATGACTCTATGTATTACTTCTTGGCAGAGAAGGCGCTGGACTGGATGGTCCTTAGGGTCCCTTCCACCTCTAGGACTCTATGTATTCCTTCATGGCAGAGGAAGTAGATAGACAGGATGGCCCTTGGGGGTCCCTTCCATCTCTAGGACCCTATATATTCCTTCATGGCAGAGGAAGTGGATGGACAGGATGGCCCTTGGGGGTCCCTTCCATCTCTAGGACCCTATGTATTCCTTCAGGGCAGAAGAAGATGCTATACTAGATAGCCTTTAGGGTCCCTTCCATATCTAGGATCCTATGTATTCCTTCAGGTCAGAGGAAGTGGATGGACAGGATGGCACTTGGGGGTCCCTTCCATCTCTAGGACCCTATGTATTACTTCTTGGCAGAGAAGGGGCTGGACTGGATGGTCCTTAGGGTCCCTTCCACGTCTAGGACTCTATGTATTCCTTCAGGGCAGAGGAAGTGGATAGACAGGATGGCCCTTGGGGGTCCCTTCCATCTCTAGGACCCTATGTATTCCTTCAGGGCAGAGGAAGTGGATGGACAGGAAGGCCCTTGGGGTTCCCTTCCATCTCTAGGACCCTATGTATTCCTTCAGGGCAGAGGAAGTGGATGGACAGGATGGCACTTGGGGCTCCCTTCCATCTCTAGGACCCTATGTATTCCTTCAGGGCAGAAGAAGATGTTATACTAGATGGCCCTTAGGGTCCCTTCCATATCTAGGACCCTATGT
>NW_024824614.1:0-1641 GCF_019175285.1 Sceloporus undulatus
ACCAGCTAAAACAAAGATTTCTGGTAGACAACAAAACAATAGGGATCGAAGCCAGACTAAACGGATTGGATGATTTGTTCTGGCAACCTGATAAGAAAAAGATATCCAAATGACACAAACTACTGTTGAGGAGGAATATGGAACAGAAGACTGTAAAAGAGTATATGGGGAAACGGGCGCAGGATATGGGATGCAAAATGGAAATGGAAGAATGGCAAAACACCTGGAATAGAACAAATACATTTACTGTAGCGCAGGATCTAAAAGAGAGTCACATGAAAATAATGAACAGGTGATATTACACCCCATGGAAGCTAAAAAACCCTTATAAATTAGCACAGGGGAATTAATTGTTGGGGGTGTGAATGTGAAAAGGGAAACATCTATCATAGATGGTGGCATTGCAAGGAAATCAGAAATTTTAGAAGAAAGTACATGACTCAATACAGCAGATATTGGGAATAAAATTCCCAATGAGTCCTAAGTTGTACTTACTCAATATAACTTCAGTTTTAAGCCCTTGGGACGAAAGACAATATTGGAGGATTATATTATATCTTGTAAGAGCAGCTAGAATTGAAATAGCAAAGTTATGGAAGTCAGATGAGACTCCAAGACGGGAAAATTGGATGCAGAGAGTTATTGATTACAGGGAACGGGACAAACTCTCTTGTAGGGCTCAGAATTAGGATATGGAAAAAGAGAAGAGGAATGGGAAAAGAATGGAACTGAAATCTGAAGCTCGTTGAGGTCTGAATTAACTGGAATTGAATCTACAAAGTTTGTTCTTCCAAAATTGGTTTAAATGTGTATTTTTATTTCCTGACTAATTATAGGTCAGTAGAAGAAAGTTTGAGTCTCCTGCTTAAAGTAAAGCATGATAAAGAAGGAATCGAATACTGCGAAGTTATGCATACGTTATTTTGACAATAGATAAGAACATAAATGGAAACTGATATTATCAATAAGCAATTGGGATATATTGTATTCATACGTTTTAGAGTTGTGCATAAAATGTGTGTTTAAAAGCAGGGTTCGGTTATAATATTATGAAAGTGAGCTCTTTGAAAGGCCAAGAAGACAGAAAGCAGAAAGTGGGTCCAAGGAAACGGAAAGATTTGTGAAAGTGATGTTATGGATACTGTATTTGTGTCATTTATTTCTATTTTTATGACTCAGGAAATAATAAAGATTATATAAACCTCAAATTTGTAATGAAGATTATTATGTATTGTGGAAAGAAATGGTAAGATCTGGGGGAATATGTACAAAGGATTTACATTGAAAAGGGGAGGGAATAATTCCAGTTCAAAATAAAACTGGTATAGGTTAAGTATGAAGATAAATAGAGAATTATGGACTCTCATCCATAGATCGCCATGAATCTAAATCGACTTGAGAACAAGAAAAGATGTAAAGACTAATTAGCCAGAGATGAAAGAGGATTATTTAAAGAAAGGAGCTAGATGTCGCTTTAGGTTTCGAAGTTTATTCTAATGTATTTTGCATTTAGAATTATATGTATATATGGCATTCCTATGTATGTATGGTAATTTAAATGTTGTTCATTTGTTTGTTATAAGTTATATGTATTTTTTTAATTCATCTTTATTTAAGTTTCCAAATACATAAAACACGAAC
>NW_024824615.1:0-1641 GCF_019175285.1 Sceloporus undulatus
AGCACATTTTGCTACAGAGTTCTCATCCTGATTTGGGCCAATGCTTAACACCATGCAATTAAATGTTCTCAACTTTGTCCCTCTTGATGTGGTGGACTTCACTTCCCAGAATTCCTGAGCATTGATCATGTAGGCTAGGGCTTCTGAGAACTGAAATCGAAAACATGTGAAGGGCTGTAAAAGGGCTTTGAATTCCTTTGTTCTGTCCTCTGTCACATGCTGTGATTTCTTTCTCACTTTCTGGTTTGTCACTGATCATAGTTTGACATTTCAATCAGATTATGCTTCTAATAACTGAGTTGCCAAACTAATTTGTGTTTTTTCCCCTCACAATAATTGTTAGCTTTTTAATGGCACATTCCAAAAAGCCATGGAAGATGGAGGGGTACGTGTTCTGAAAGACCGTCTAGAAAAATTCTTCCATCGGGTGAGTGTTATAAACACGTTAGTAAATAGTACCATGAAGAGCCAGCGTGGCGCAGTGGTTTGAGCATTGGACTATGACTCTGGGGACCGGGCCTCAAATCCCCCCTCAGCCATGGAAATGACTTGAAGGCACACAACAATAACAAAGTTGATTAAAAGTTCCTTCACCAGCAAAAAATCAGTTATAGAGAGTATGGTAAGTCAGAGGCGTATATGACTCAGTCTAATGTAGGCCCACATGTTGAGCTACGCTATACTGAGACATATAGTACTGCAGTCTTTGTATCTAGCACTATAAAAAGCTGGGCATGGTTGTTGTGGTCTACACCATTGGAGCTGGTGGGCCCAAGAGCAAAAAGCAGAAATGCTGCTGCCTCAGGTGATCCAGGTCTAAAAAATAACTTCTCTTCAGTGTTAGTATTTCCCACAAATATGCAGACAGAAGGAGGGGGAAAGCTGGTGAGGGCAGCAGCTGCCTTAGAGGTCCTTCTGATACTCTGCTGAGAGGAGGTGGTGAAGGCATCATGAATCCCAATTACTGTTTTGAGACAGCCATGGCTGCTGTATTCCTGTTATTCCCCTCTTGTTCCTTCCGTGGGAGAGAATGGGGAGCTGCGGTGACCCTGGCTGGCTGGTGGCCTTGGAGCATTGCCCACTCTGTACTGGCTTAGTGCCACTCCACTAGCATACAATATAAGAAATAGCTTAATTTTGATTCACATTAATTCCTAGAAATGTGATTATTAAAATATAAGTGATGTGGCAGACCTGCTTTTTCCTGTTCCCGTTTAAAGAATAATATTAATATCTGATCGCCCTCCCCACTGCAGAGAACCAACAAATGAGACTGTCATCACATGGATGCTGAAAATGCACAGATGTTACCAGTGGTGATGAAAGTGGGAGGCTATAGTGTTCAGATAGCTCAACAAACCAATGTTATAATATCCTGACTTAATTAACTGTGATTTGTGCAAGCTAATTTTCTAAGTTCAAATGAAATAAGAAACTTATCATTTTGAGTAAACCAAGAATCAAAGCTTTAAATCTCTCTTCCCTTGTCCTAAACTGTGGGAGTGGGCATGACTTCGGTGCTTGTGCCAGATCATACATGCAACAGCAAACTACAGTTTCTTGTTACATCAGCTGAACCAAAACACTGTGTTTAAACAAAGGTGCTGATTCCCATATGTTTATTTTCAGTACTTGCAGACA
>NW_024824616.1:0-1641 GCF_019175285.1 Sceloporus undulatus
CAGGAGAGAAGCCACACAAATGCCAGCATTGTGGGAAAGGTTTTTCTCGGCAGTCGAACCTAGAGACACATCAGAGAGTCCACACAGGAGAGAAGCCACACAAATCCCACTAGTTAACTAATATTATTTTTATCCATAAGGAATACAAAAAATATATTTTCAATCCAGTGGTGATAAGAAAAGGCCCTTTTGATTTTGCTTGTAAGGTTTGTCTGTCCATATGCCTGTATATGTTTTAAGATTGTATTTTGTTAAGTTTAGGTTTTCATTGCTAATAGTATATGTTGATAATTACTTTGGGTTGTAAATTTGGCTGCGGATTGTGGGTCATGGTATAGGTTAGGATGTCGGGGGACTGGGATTTGTTATAGCTGTCTAGAATAGGGGAATGATAGCTTTTGCAATGTGTGGGATGTTGGCTGAAGAAAGTTGGAGGCTGATATTAACAGAAAGGGCTAGTTTGTGGGAATGGCAAAGGGGGTCTTGTTACCTGTGGGGTATAGACTGTGGGAATTGGAGGTGGGGCTAGGTTTGGAAGAGGTTAGAGGTTTAGGTTTGGGGGTTTTAATGTATTGTTTGGATTGGAGTCGGCAGTTCTGGCTTAAACACTGGATTTCTATATGTTCTCAATAAAGTTCTTTGCTGTTTCAACACACTGGAGTCTTTGATGCACAGACGTTCTGAATTTTCCCAAAACTGACCCTTTGTTCTCTCCTCAGTCCTCAGCTTCATTTCCAGCCATAGGAACAGCAAAGGCAAACACACACACACAAACATACAAAATACACAGAGAGACTTTATTTCCAAAACAGAGCCTTCCTTTCCTGCCTTTCCTGTTCTCCATTGCGGCCTCTTCGAAGTCTCCTCAAAAGAAGGAAGGAAGGGGAGGTCGCTAACCCCATGGCACACTCCTTCCCTTCCCTCAAAGGCCGCCAGTGGAATAAAACAACAGCAGCAATAAGGCCCTGGGGTTCCCTCCGCAGGATCAGAAGGGGTCTTTGGATGTATGTTTGCATGCACAGTTTCAACCCTAAAGCCATTGCTGCCCTCACAGTCTGTTCTGAGGGAGGGAAGGATGGAAATGGGGGGAAACCCTCCTTCATTTAGAGGAATGTCTGGAATGTCTTCTGGGGTGGGGGGTGGGGGATGGGGATTATAAGAAGGAAGGAAGCCCCTCTTTTCCCCCCAAAGAAAGGCAAGGGGCCTGCCAGGCCTCCTCTCCCTCTTTCCTTCTCTGCTCCCTCCTCAGGGGATTCCTTGGGGCCCAGGTACTTGAGGGGTTATTATGACAAAAGGCGGCAAATCTAGGACAAAGCCAATTGGAGGGAGGCGAACAGACATCTGGCAATCCTCTGGCAACCTGGGAACTAGTCTTAAAGGCCCACAGGATCCGAAGAGAAGCATAAAGGGACTGCTGAAGCAGGGAGGTGGGGAGAATCTGGGACCTGACTCAGGCACCTTCCCCCCAGAACCCATTATTAGAGCCTTCCACAGCACACTGTGATGTGATTTTTATCTGCAAAATGGTCATTTAAAGCATCACAGTGAGCTGTGGAAGGCTCTAATAATGGGTTCTGGGGGGAAGATGCAAGAGCCAAGTTGGACACCGACATTATTGCAGAGGCTATAGGTGAGGTGTCC
>NW_024824617.1:0-1641 GCF_019175285.1 Sceloporus undulatus
GGGGGTCCTGGTGGCCCTGCCCTTGGGTCTCTTCCAGGAAAAGATGCCCCAAAGCTGTGTAGAAGGGGCTGAAATGAAGTCCCTGAGAAAAGAGACCAGGGTTAGGCTTGGTCTGGCAAGAAACCCTGCAGGACCCAAAAACACAGAGAACAGCATCCTGCTGGTGACATACGCAGGTGACGTATACCTCCTTCGGGCCGATGTAGACATTGTTATCCCCTTCCTCCCTCTGCACCAACCAAAGCCTCTCTGGACCTAGCATAGACTTCCCATTGCCCGAATTTGTGTGTAGTGGTTTATCACGCAATAACGTTAAACCCTATGACTGTGTTCAGATTGCCATCGGATTGTGTTTCCAGTTCCCCTTGTCTGATAAACTCCAATGTCCAGTTGTAGCCTGATTGCACATGGAGCAACACTGGAGCATAGAGGGATCTGCTGGGTCAGGCTGTCTGGCCTAGGGGTTCTTCATTCTCCCGGTGACCAAACCAGTTGCCCTTCAACCCCCAGGGAGGCCCCCGCTCAGGCATCTCATCCCAGGATCGGGGGCACCAGAGGATTGAGCTGATGAGAAGGGAGAACCCAATTTCTACGTCATCCTTCTGCATACAGAGAAGTCAGAATTGTCTCTGCCCATGTAGAGAGTGCCTATTTTCCACAGTGTTGCCTACCCATCTTTGCTAGGGAATATCCTGTTCCAGCCAAATGCAGGATTAAATCCTAGCCTGTATCCTACCCTATGCTTAGTCCTGATCAGATTAAAATCACTGAATCAGTTGGATTTACTTATACATTGATTCACCAGTCGCTTATGGGTTCAGTGTGTCTACTCTAGGGTTAACCAACAGGATTCAGGCCTCCTCAATCTTTTAAATGCAGGAATGCTAATTTTTCATGCTGTGTCATCATCACTGATGAGAATTTGACTTCTCTTTCACACAGAGGAGGAGGAGGAGGACCTGGTCTATGTCCCAGGTGGAGAATCTGTGGCCCCTGGGCTGGATAAGACATGCATTACTTGATGGATCTGATCCACAGGCTCCACTCATCATGGCCACATCCCTATTTAGACACTGGTGAAATAATATGTTTTTCAAAGTGAGACTAATCTCTAAGCTTAACTGCTGTATTTATGTTTATCAGTCATAGCTGGAGCATGAGGTGTGCACCTCCCCTCTCTGCTTGCTGAAGCCACACTAAAATCCATATATGTACATTTGTGTGCACTGTTTCTAAAGGGACCTATTGTCAAATTCAGATTCATCTTCACATCTCCTTGTGTATTTTTAACAAGTAAGCACACCACTGAATGTGTTGCACTTGATACAAGAAAAATCTATAAATCTATAGGTTTGTGATTGAAGACTGCACTTTGGATTATGCTCATTTTGGGAAGTGAAGATGTATGTAAGTTCATTTCATAAACCCAGTGAAACAAATATCTCACAAAGCTCTAGTAAATGCTATGTACACACACAGTCTTCACACAAAGAACCCACTGGCACACTGTGTGTCTGGGGGGTCTGGAAATCAAACTTCCACCTTCTGAGAAGACAATGCTGCCAGAGACTGAATTTGGGCCTTAATGCATGCAAAGCATGGGCTCCCTCACTCAGCTGCAACCCTTCCATACAATCCTGG
>NW_024824618.1:0-1641 GCF_019175285.1 Sceloporus undulatus
GTACACCTTAGAATACCTTATCCAGCAGCATAGAAAGATGAAAATGTGTCAGTTAGTTTGTCAGTTGTTATCTCTTTGTAAGCACAACACACAAACAACTTATTTGATCCTTGCCATACTCCTTAATTCCATTCAAAAAAAAAACAATAATTTGCAACTAAAGAACAAACATGTTGACTTCCTTCACAAGTCAAATCCTTGAGTCCTGTAAATGGAAAACAAAGTGTAAAACTGCATGTGTGTGAAGGGGAGATACATAGAACATTTAATTATTATATTGATCTAGACGTTGGACCTACAACAAAGAACTGCACCTTGGAGCGTTGCTGCTCAAGAGCTCCAGGTGGCCTGGCATGACCTTTTCAGGAATATTCTGCCTCCTTCAACATAGAGAACTCCAAAAGTCTAAGACTTAAACCTCCCATCAGCCACTAAGGCAAAAATAGTGGTTGAACTGACTACTGCTGGGAGGGCAAATCTACTCTTGGTTTTACAGCCACTCCAGATTGTACAGTTCTCCTTCTGCCAAATCTTTGTTATAGATAAAGGCTAGCACCTAACAGCCCAACCTGGAGCAGCTAAAGGAGGAGGAGGAGCCATAAAAATGAGAGTGGATTCAGCATCCCATAAAAGAGACTTTGCAAGATCTAGGCACAGTTGATGGCATCTGAGGTATCTCAATCATGGGATTGCCAGAAGTCAAAATCAACTTGATGGAAAACAACAAAGTTGTTGTCCAAAAATCTAGACAGCAAATGTTTATGGAGCATGCTGCATTTCAGTTTCTCTGCTTTCTGGTTCTCATCACCAGCAGCAGCAATATTATTTGTCTATTTAAAATGGTCAGTCCTGATTTTGGCATGTGGGAAGTGGCATTCTCCCATTAGTTGGGTTTTTTCCCTACAGATTTTTTTTTTAATTTCTGCAAACTATTTTCTTTTTTTCTCAGTGGCTGCAATCTTGTTGGAATTCACCAGTCTTGACTGCTGGAAGGGCTCCTAGTTACTGAAATGATCAAGCTCCTACAATCATGCTAAAAGAAAGATCAACAAGCAAGTAACTAGAACAAAGTGAAAGAGAGTCAGTTGGTAGGAGTGAGGTGTAACAGATCTATCTTAAGGTAATTACTGAATGCAAAGACAGGGAGGGTGTTTTGGATCCAAGAAGAGGGAGATGAGCATGACAAAAGAAAAAGAAAGAACAAAGTATAGGAGCATTAAATGATGCAATAGTTTGGTTCTTTACTTAGGCATATCTAATCATATATGAACTGAAGAGATAGGAAATTTACAGAAATATAAAGCATATTTACTGAAAACTATTCATAAAGGGCTAAGTTGTACACCTCACTCCTGATTCCCTCATTCCTCCCATGGCCCCATCTTAGTGATGGTCGAGGATCAACAGAGGGATATCAGGGTTTTTAGTTTTTAATTGTTGTTTTTATGCATTGACATTGTGTTTTTAATATGTTTATACTGTTTAATATTGTCTTAAGGGGGGGGAGGTATAAAGTGTTTTTAATTGTCATATTTTATATTTTACTGTTGTTAACCGCCCGGATTGGTTTGCCAGAGGGTGGTATACAAATAAATATTATTATTATTATTATTATTATTATTATTATTATTATTATTATTA
>NW_024824619.1:0-1641 GCF_019175285.1 Sceloporus undulatus
GGCTGGCATCTTTCTCTGAAGATGCCAGCCACAGATGCTGGTGAAACGTCAGGAAAAAACTCTTTTAGAACATGGCCACATAGCCTGAAAAACCCACAAAAAACTATTCAAACATCTCCTTATGGCTACATGCACAGCAGTTTTTTAATTGGTATTTCAGCATATTTTCCACCTAAATACCCAGATGTCAAAAAGTGTAAACATGTAAAGCTGTTTTCAAAGAGAAGAATGTGAGGTCAACCATTCCCAAAAATTTCCTAGACAGATTTGAGTTAGATAAATAGAGTTGGATTCAGATTTTGTCATACTGAGAACTGTTGTTATGTGCCTTCAAGATATTTCCAACCTATGATGACCCTAAGGCAGACTTTCTCAAATAGTGGGGCGGACCCCCCAGGGGGGGCACGAGGCTCCGTAAAGGGGGGCACGAGGCTCTGTTATGCAGAGGTGTACTTATAACAATTTTATAGACAAATGATACTATTTACAGTCGCGCGGGGGGCGCGAAATGTTTTCTTCTTCCTAGGGGGGCATGACAGAAAATAATTGAGAAGCACTGCCCTAAGGTGACCCTATCATGGGGTTTAATTAATGAGATTTGTTCAGAGACTGCTTGCAATTGCCTTCCTCTGAGGCTGAGAGTGTGTTACTTGCCCAAGGCTACCCAGTCAGTTTCCATGGGCAAGCGATGATTTCAACCCCAGTTTCCCAGAGTCCCAATCTAACATTCTAAACCACTCAACTATGCAGGTTGTATACTGAGAGTACAGACAGTCCAATCAATGAAATTTATTTCAGTCATAATTCATTGAGTTGCATTGTTCTCAGTGGGTGTGATTCAGTCTGGAACTAAACTATTGTGCCTTGATTTTGCATTACCAAGTTGCTATGATCAGTTATTCAAGAAAGTGTTTTTAGAAAGCAGTTTTCAGGCAGCTTTTCAAACCTAATACAGTACATTGCCAAATTCTTCTGCACCTGCGACTTTACAGAAGGGACTTAAGAACATTCTTGGAGCTGGGATCCCATGATATAGATATAGAAACAACACGTTTGCATAGTCCACTGGCTGAACTGCTGAAACTTCATAACTCAGCATTATATAAATTGAGTGAACAACAACTTTTTCTCCTTTCTTTCTTTTTTTTTTTTTAAAAGTAGAGATGATGAAATTGCTGTCTTTATTCAGGGAAAATATTGCAACAATAAAAGCATCTTTAAAGGACTTTAAATTTGGTAACTTTCTATCCCAAGAAAGTTGAGCTGTTCTCCAAGGTAAATAAAATATATGCTGCTTTCACTAAATATGATCAAATTATCAGCTGTAGTGACTACTGGAATATTTTGGTTGAAAATGGACATGAAGATGAATCATTTCCACCATTTCCCTCTGTTGCTCTCAGAAAACAAATATTTCTGCACAATTTTTGCCCATTATTTAAACATCCTAAAGTGATTCAGGAAATTATCCAGTACAGAAATACATATTGTGCAGTTTAGCACAACTAAAATCTTGTTCAAAAAACATCAATCTTGCACAACAAAACTGTAGACTTTTTGTGCATGATGGTGGCGGTTTGCACAATTTTTTGTGAGATTTTTGTTACATAGGATTTTGCATAGAAAGCAGCAATCTTGCGC
>NW_024824620.1:0-1641 GCF_019175285.1 Sceloporus undulatus
ACCCCTCCTTAAAACTGCCAATCCCAGCATGCAACAGGAGGCTGCTAGAGGAGTCACACTGGAATAGTACCTCTTTAAGAGCATAGTGTGATAAACATCGTAGTCACAGAGTTAGAAAGTCACCAGATAGGTTTGTTGTGACACAGGCAAGAGCTTGTACAGTAGTAGAAGAGCCTGAGAGCTATGAAGAGTTAGAAACCTTTTCTAGGGAAGAACAGGAAAGATGGTGTAAAGCAATGGAAAGTGAATTTAGTTGCTTGGTGAACAAGGATGTGTTTGAAATTGTTAATAGACCTAAGGATAGGCAAGTGATAGGTTGCAAATGGGTATATAAGAGAAAGGAAATGCCTGATGGAAGCATTAAGTACAAAGCAAGATTAGTAGCTAAGGGTTTTGCACAACAACAGCAATATGAGAATTTTGAAAAGACTTATTCTCCAACAGCAAAGCCAGAAAGTTTGAGAATGGTGTTGGCTGTAGCAGCAAGAAGGAATTTAATTGTAGAGCATTTTGATTTTGAAACGGCTTACCTAAATGCAAACTTAGATGAAGAAATTTTTATGGAACAGCCACAAGGGTTTGAGGAGAATGGAAGTCAGAAAGTTTATAGATTAAAGAAGGCATTGTATGGTTAAAAACAGAGTGCCAGAGCTTGGAATTTGTGTATCAATGACGAGTTAGTTAAGTTAGGATACAAGAGAAGCGTGGCAGATGCTTGTGTATATACAAAAGGAGACATAGTGCTAGTGATTTATGAGGATGACTTGTGCGTGGCAGCAAAGTCAGAACAGGACATTGATTCAGTCAAGAGAGAATTGTCTGAAAAGTTTGTTTTGAAAGATTTAGGTTTGTTGAAGTCTTATTTAGGCATCAATGTTGAGTGGACACAAGAAGGACATTGTTTGTTAAGCCAGAGAAAGAAGATTGAGAACTTGATTGAAAAGTGTGGTCTACAGAATGCCAAGTTAGTTAAAGCTCCAATGACTACAGGTTTCATTTCTGAACCAACAACCAGAGATTTTGAGGACAAGACATTTTTTAGGAGCATAATAGGATCACTTCAGTTTATTTCTTGCCACACTAGACCAGACATTGCGTTTGCCGTTAACACTTTATCCAGAAGAGTTTGCAATCCTAAGGTTGAGGATTGGACAGCTGTGAAACACTTGCTGAGATACTTAAAAGGGACTTTAGACAAAAAGTTAGTCATCAGAAGCAGTAATGCAGATTTAGATTGTTATGTAGACAGTTCATTTGCATCAGAATTAGGAGACAAGAAGTCAGTAACAGGAATGATCATCAAATATAGTGAAAGTCCAATAGTTTGGAGAAGTAGAAAACAAACAAACGTAGCGCTAAGTACTTCAGAAGCAGAATTTGCAGCACTGAACGAGATAGTGAACGAGGTACAGTGGATTGAACAATTGTTAAATGACCTGAACGAAAATTTCAGAGTTCCAGTAGAAATTCAAGAAGATTCACAATCATGTATAGCGATGGCTGAAACAGAAAGTTTGAAAAACAGAACCAAATATGTGGGTGTAAGGTACCAAAATGTAAGAGACATGGTTCAAAAAGGAGAAATAGAGTTGAAATACATAGAAACACAAAATAACATAGCAGATTTGTTTACAAAAGCAC
>NW_024824621.1:0-1641 GCF_019175285.1 Sceloporus undulatus
AGAGAGTGACTAATAAAAGGGGAGGAAAGCGCATGGTGAATCCCAAACATTATTTCATTACTTCAGAATTCAACCCAGGAAACAAACTTTAAATAATGTTAGCAAGCAAAAAGCTACTGCCTTTGAAATCCAGTTTGTCTCGAATCCTTTGTGAGGCTACAAGCCCCTCTGTTTGGAAGAGGAAACTGAATATCTCAGGCAGCCTCCATGCTTTTGCACAGGAAAACTTGTAGGTATTGATAAGGTAGAACATGCCAATGCTGTCCCAATTTAAAAGATATTTTAAAACCTTTGTTGGAGGTAGCAACCTCAAATAGTACAGGTCCCATCCATTGGCCTTCTCTTTATCATTCTCCCGTGAAGCCGAAAATGTGGTATATTCACATCCATATAACATATCAGATATCATAGTTTTGTGGATTTGGGATGATACTGCTATATGGCCAACATGGCTCCCCCTGGATATGTCAATTGCATGTGTGTGTGTGTGTGTGTGTGTGTGTGTGTGTTTGTTTGTGTAGGATAAAATCTGGGAAGCAAAGCTCTGAGTTTCTGACATTCAGAGCAAAGCTCTGAGTTTCTGGGTGTCAATAGGAAGGTCTTTTCACATCATCCTGTTTCCCATCCATTTCCTCCTGGGTTCAACCCACTCCATTTTCTTCCAGAGCCCCCCAGCTCTCTCTCCCCTCCAAGGGACTGACTGGGTCTGTGGCCTTCAAGTATGGCCTCCTTTGGAGGAAATGGTGAGCTAACAGGGAGGGCTGGAGGACAAACTCTGCCAGAGCTGGAGAACCATGGTGGCTGCATTACTGGCTCAGGTCGAAGGTGGGGCAGCCCTTGCGGAGGGTGAGGAATGTCTGGAAAAGACACCCCAGCCCCACCATCACCAGACACATGGAGGTTAGAAGTCAGGTGCTCTGCCTTCCCTGAGGCCATCTCAGTAGCAAGAGCCCCACAGAGTGAGAGTCCAAAAGGACAGGGGGCTACCTGGGTCTCTGACATTTCCTATCCCTTCTTGTTCCTCCCAGGAACGGTCTTGTGCAGTTGCTTGCATGGCCAGAGGAATGTAGCCCATAGCAATGTGCTGTGGCTGGGAAGACCCATTTCCGTCCCACTGACCACTGGGGCTGAGCTCTGAGGAGGTGAGAGGAGAGGGTCAAGGGGCTGTTGCCAGAGGAAGGGGCGCAGACCAGGTTCAATGCTGCAATATCTTTCACACAGTTGGTCTCAAGGGTTCTGCAAAATCCCTCTGCACACAATCACTACATCTTATAAGTAGAACCCACCCAATCATATTTGATTCACTGTTATTCAGTCTGAACCATCAAATGATTTTCATTACCATGATAAGGGCCTGAGTCATACTGTTGGTCTCAGCCCAAGAAGACCTATTGATCCCATAGGATTTACAACCATGTGTGGAATAAGCTGAGTTTCACAAGTATTGCGATTTCACATAAGCAAAACTGGTCCTCTGGTCCTCACCAGAGTAGACCCACTGAATCAGCTGAATTTACCTATCTGTTGAAGAATCGTTTAGTAGTTGATTGAAAGGGTCTATTCTAGCTCGATATACACGATATATAACATATAAACCAAAGATAAGATATAAACAAAATAATTTAGGCTATGGCTGGGATA
>NW_024824622.1:0-1641 GCF_019175285.1 Sceloporus undulatus
TTCTGCTTTTCCTAATGCATTATTTGTAAATTGATTGTCCTGCCTTTCTCAAGAAATGAGTCTCAAAGTGTCCCTTTTGTGCATCACACTCTGTGGGTGTGTGTCTGTGATAGAGAGATGGAGGGAATGTGAAAAACAGAAAAGCAGGAAAGAGATGGTGAAGGTGAAATGCTGAAGCGGTGCAGATGACCAAGAGTGAAGGTTGGAGAGCAGAGAGAGCAAAGGAAGGGGATCAGTCCTCTGGGAGCCAGGAGGGGAAGGCAGGAGCAAAGCCAGGATCGCCTAGCTCTGTGCAGACAGGAAGGGACTTCTAGGAAGGGCCAGGAGAGGGGCCTTGGGGATTGGGAAGCAGCCACCAACTCGACAGATTTTAAAACCTGAACTGGTGAGAACTGGTTCAGCCCTTGTTTTCTAACATACAGTATTTAGCAATTATGAGCAATGTCTATGAAGAGAGAAAAGAGGGACACAAAAAATTTCCTTTTCTCTAATGTTTCTTTTCCAACCTGAGCTTGCTTAGCTCCATGGTTGATTCCAGAAGTGCTTTGTTACCTGAAATGCTGGAGTCTGGGGAGGACACCCGCAAGTGCTATGCTTTTAGGGGAATTTCATGCTTAGCTCAAAGGAGAGATTGGGGCAACAGTGATCTCGGGATTCATCCCAACTATATCAGGCCCTAAAGCACAGAGAACTCCAAAGGCGTTTCAAATAGGTTTCCGTGTTTTATTTAAGAGGAAAGCAAAACACACACACACATACATCTAAGTGTTCATGAACATACACAAGAACTAGGTAACAAAGGTGGTCGTGGTGAATAGTGCAAGGCTTTGCTAATGGTAATACATTACCTAGATGGAACTTGGTTGCAATTGCTGAGTGTCCAGAATGGGGAGAGAAGTCAGTAACTCCCATGACAAGTGAGGCTGGCGAGTGTAGTGAGGTGTTTAGCAATGTAAACCAATGGAGTGTCTGTTTGCAACTGGACTGATGCTGAAGACTAGTCAGTTGGAGCTGATATTTATACTGAAATTGTTGCTTGGGGGCAGAAACAAAACATTCGAAAAGGTTTAAATTGCTTTAGGATGTTTCCTGGGTGGGGAAAGAATTGTCTGAAACTGAATTAAATGCAGTGGGTCCTTGGTGGAAATTCTTCAGCCAAAAAGGATCATCACACTGGCTCTCAGGTCCTTCTTGGCTCTGAATTTGGGTCCCATTCACAAGCCAATGTACAGCACAATCTGATGGCAACACTCCCAGAGCTCAACAATAACATAGCAGAGAACAGAAGAATATCTCCAGATATAGGTATTGGCAATGCACTGACTATTTGCCACACTTAAAAATAACTCACAGACACAGTTGATTTCCTCCAAGTCCTTGGAGGTTCTTTATCTTGAGTTGGAATAGAAAACAAATATGTACCAGCTCTCCTCACCGACTTCCATCATCTTCATAATCTCTTCTACACCCAACGTTTGGAAGAAAGTAAAACAAACATTCTATAATCAAATACCTACTTGGTTGTCACCCCAGGAGGCTTGGAACATAATTCTTCCCTTAGAATCCACCACTCCTCTAAAATATAAAGATTTAGTTAAATGGCAGAACAACAGACCTTTATTGAAATCTAGCATGGAGTTG
>NW_024824623.1:0-1641 GCF_019175285.1 Sceloporus undulatus
CCCCCGTCACGTGCTAGGGGTGAGGCCGGTATGGATGCTAGGTCCTCGGCCAACTCCTAGCACGTGACGGGGGCGCCGCAAAGGCCCGTGCAGAACGGGCCATAGAATCATAGTGTTGGAAGAGACCACAAGGGCCATCCAGTCCAACCCCCTGCCATGCAGGAAATCTCAATCAAAGCATTACCGACAGATGGCCATCCAGCCTCTGTTTGAAGTCCTGTAAGGAAGGAGACTCCACTACACTCTGAGGAAGGAGTGTGTTCCACTGTCGAACAGCCCTTACTGTCAGGAAGTTCTTCCTAATGTTGAGGTGGAATCTCTTTTCCTGCAGTTTGCATCCATTGTTCCACGTTCTAGTCTCTGGAGCAGCAGAAAACAAACTTGCTCCCTCCTCAATATGACATCCCTTCAAGTATTTAAACAGGGCTATTATATCACCTCTTAACCTTCTCTTCTCCAGGCTAAACATCCCCAGCTCCCTAAGTCTTTCCTCATAGGGCTTAGTTTCCAGACCCTTCACCATTTTAGTCATCCTCCTTTGGACACGCTCCAGTTTCTCCACATCCTTTTTGAATTGTGGTGCCCAGAACTGGACACAATATTCCAGGTGGGGCCTGACCAGAGCAGAATACAGTGGAACTATTACTTCCCTTGATCTAGACACTATACTTCTATTGATGCAGCCTAAAATCGCATTGGCCTTGTTAGCTGCTGAGTCTGTTGACTCATGTTCAACTTGTGGTCTACTTGGACTCCTAGATCCCTTTCACACGTTGTTTCATTCAGCCATGTGTCCCCCATCCTAGATAAGAATATCCACACTTCTCAGTTAAAGGTGACTAGGAATATACTGCAATTTCTCCAGATCTTAATCTCACAGATTGGTAACTGAATGATGGGAAACTGAATACTTTATTAGCATCTTGTCTTTATATTAATAACAAGACATAGCTCCAATTCTGTTGCATTTAAGCATTAAAAAAACAGATTTAGCCTTTAAAACAATAAATGACAAATATTTGGAGATGTTTCTGGGACATTAGGGATATATAATATATTTACAAATTGCTTCCTAAGAAAGACAGGTGTAGGAGTTCAGTAACTTCTTCACAAAAGAAACATTCAGGCAGTTCATCTTTGCAAGACTAAAGGCTTAAAAGGAAGCTGAAAAGACCATTGAAGGTCAGAATTTACATATTGATCAGAGTGTAAGTTTATACTCTTGCAAACCTATAATTAACTTTGTGACTATTGAATTTTGGTTTGCAACCAATTTTTTTAGTCATAGTTCCACCAATAATTCCACTAGACTGAAGCATGAGTGACAGGTGTTTCAAACATAACAAAGGAACATGTCTTCCATTCAGGGCATAGTGAGAAAATAGACATTTCAGTCTTCTCATATCTGATGTGATTTGAGGCACTGCCTTTTAGATGATGTGGTGTAGTGGTTTGAGTGTTGGACTACAGCTTTGGAGACCAGGGTTCAATTCCCAGCTTGGCCATGAAACCCATTAATATTATACAAAAGTAATATTATCCATTATTTAAATTACAATATCATACACCTCGCCTAAATGTATTTACAGATGCATAGTTTCATGTGGTTAAAGTGAAAATTTGGTAAAATGTGATTTTTTT
>NW_024824624.1:0-1641 GCF_019175285.1 Sceloporus undulatus
GCATGTTTTTTCCTGAGGGAGGAAGGGATATACAGAGTCAGGGAGCAGCCACTGGAGTCATTCAGGGCAGAGGTAGATACGGAGAGAGGAGACAATTAAAACACCAAGGAAGAGGGGAGCTCAAGAGGGTGCTTGTGGTCCCCAAGGTGTCTCCCAGTCTAAATAGTATGTATAGCCTTGATGACAGTCTCCCTGGGTTGAAGCTACTGCTGCTCAATGCCAGGTCAGTGAATGGTAAAACAGCTGCCATTCAGGACCTGATCCTGGAAGAACAAGCTGACCTAGCATGTATAACAGAGACCTGGTTAGATGAGGATGGAGGAGTTAATCTATCTCAGCTTTGCCCACCTGGTTTCTCTGTGCAACATCAGGCGAGATCTGGAGGGTGAGGAGGTGAAGTTGCAGTTGTATATCGTGATTCCATCCCCCTGACCAGATGCCCCTTCACACAATCTACGGGTTTTGAATGTGTTTATTTAAAATTGGGTAGCCAAGACAGAATAGGGGTTCTGTTGGTGTACCGTCCACCCTGCTGCACAACAGTCTCCCTTCCTGAACTGACTGGAGTGGTCTTGGGGTTGGTATTGGAATCTCCACGTCTATTAGTGCTAGGGGACTTCAACATCCATGCTGGGACTTCCCTTTCAGGAGTGGCTCAGGACTTCATGGACTCCATGACAACCATGGGTCTATCCCAAGTAGTATCTGACCCTACTCATGCTGCTGGGCACACCCTGGACCTTGTTTTTTGTGCTGGGTGGGATGATGATGATCTTGGTGTGGTGGAACTCTCCACAGTTCCATTATCATGAACAGATCATTATCTGGTCAAGTTTAGACTTACTGGGACTCAGAACCTCTCCAGGGGTAGGGGACCGATTAGGATGGTCTGCCCCAGGAGGCTGATGGATCCAGATGGATTCCTGAGGGTTCTTGGGGAGTTTCCTATCACCTTGGCAGGTGATTCTGTTGTAACCCTAGCCAGCCTTTGGAATAGGGAAATGGCCAGAGTGGTGAACACAATCGCTCCTGAGCATCCCCTCTCACGGAGTGGAGCCAAACCAGCCCCCTAGTTCTCTAGGGATTTGATGTTGATGAAGCGAATGAGAAGGAGACTAGAGCAACGTTAGTGAAAGACTCAGAGTGAATCTGATCGAATACGAGCTAGATCCTATTTGAAAGCCTACTCTTTGGCAATGTGGGCAGCAAAGAAATTATTTTTTGCTACCAGCATTGCATCTGCAAGGAGCCGGTCAGCAGAGCTGTTCCGAGTGGTCAAGGGTCTTTTACACACTCACCCTCTAGTAGAAAATGCAGACCACTCAAAGGCTCGCTGTGAAGAATTTGCTCAGCATTTTGCAGATAAAATCACTCAGATTCGGTCCAAATTGGATGCTACAATTAATACAATGTCAGTGGATGTTACCTTGGCTCCTACTGGTCCAGTGTTAATGGATACTTTTCAACTTGTGCAGCCTGATGATGTGAACAGAATCCTTGGAAAGATAAGAGCCACAACATGTGTCTTGGACCCTTGTCCTTCTTGGCTTATTAAACAGGCCAGAGGGGGACTGACTGAGTGGGTAAAGGAAGTAATCAATGCCTCCCTACAACAAGGCAGAATTCCATCCTGCCTAAAGG
>NW_024824625.1:0-1641 GCF_019175285.1 Sceloporus undulatus
ATGTGTCCTACATTTGTCCCGGTTTGGAGGTCCTGACTTATGGCAACCCTAATAATATGACATTTTGTTTAAAAAATATGTCATATTATTAGGGTTGCCATAAGTCAGGACTTTTCAACTCGATACACAGATTTGCAACTAGATACACAGATATCATAATTTTGGGGCTGCACTACTGTAAATACACATATTACATCACCTACATACAGACTTGTTATAAAGGTCTTTACTCTTGGGTTTCCCTTTCAGACTTTTTTTTAGGCTCTGGGGATTCAACAATCTCCCTTCAACATGAACCCAGTTTTCAGTTTCTTAGATGCCAATGGAAACTTATGGAACATAAAATAAGCTGAACTGCATTTGCTCTTAACCGTTTCTTGCTCTTTTT
The DNA here is from genome assembly GCF_019175285.1 of Sceloporus undulatus. Classification (NCBI taxonomy): domain Eukaryota; kingdom Metazoa; phylum Chordata; class Lepidosauria; order Squamata; family Phrynosomatidae; genus Sceloporus; species Sceloporus undulatus. Next base: position 389 of record NW_024824625.1, read on the forward strand.
ATAGCATTTTTTTTACCATAAAGAAATTTTTGTTAAACAAATCTTCATCCCATGTTGTCTAAACTAGCTGAAATACCCTCTCAGTGTAAGACCACCTTGTTATTTTCTTTAGTATGTTTTATCTTATGAACAGCAGTGTTCTCCTTTCAAGGGAAAGTTGGCACTGGGGTTATAGAAGTTAACTGTGATAAAATGTTCATAATGAAATGCTGAAATGTTGCTGCATGGCAAGAGATTTACTATGGCCACTGATGCTTCTTTCAAAATCAAATCAAAACAAAACAAAAAAACCTATCTAAGAGCTATCAAAATTATGACATTGGCACAAGATGCCAAATCTCTTGCAGTATATTTCCCTTGCTGCTATTTCCTGCTCTTTATATTGAGCCTTAAAGAGAGGTTTTATACAGAATAACAGTACACACCATTTAGAAAAACACAGGTTTCAGTGAATTGCTCCTGTAAAACTAAAAGGTGGATTAACAATCTGTTCCCAAGACAACAACTGTCTCACTATTAATAGCTTTTGTCACACCAAATGTACTTTGTAGCTCTATTACTGATAATTATAGGGTTTGAGTGTTGGACTACAACTCTGGAGATCAGGGTTTGATTCTCATCTCAGCCATTAAACCCACTGGGTGACCTTGGGCAAGTCACATGCTCTCAGCCTCAGCGGAAGCAATGACAAACAAATCTTGCCAAGAAAACCCCACTATAGGTTTGCCATAGGGTCACAGTAAGTCAGAAACGACTTGAAGGCACAACAAAAACAACAAAAACAATATTCTAACTGGTTTACTGTACTATTTTATACATGGAGCTGCCCTTGAAGACATAACATTCAACTTGTTCAGGATTGAGAGGCTACAATTCTGGCTGCTTAACCTAAAGTAATAAAAATTATTTCAGAAACTTGTGTAACTTTAGGTTAAGCAAGGGCATGACTTTTATTTCAAACAAACCCAAAATAAAGTCATGTAATTGTTGGACTACAGTTTGAAAAGAAATGAAAACTTTCCTGCTCCTACAGCTGTTCAAAGCGCATTTTCATTCATAGGAACCTCATACCTGATTTTGCCAAACGCCAGAGATTGTATAACCATTTATAATACTAAGGCTCTAAATTGTGCTTGAGTAGTTTACAGGAATAATCATGTCTGTGACACAGAAATATTTCCTATGCAAACAACTTTTTTATTCCCGAAGAAGTGATTGACCAAAGGACATCTTTTCAAGACACATTACTATTC
>NW_024824626.1:0-1641 GCF_019175285.1 Sceloporus undulatus
TGTGAAGGCAATACAGGGACAATCATTGGGTTTCAAGTTTATCACACAACACCAAAGTCAATCAGCAGCCTTCCTAAACACAATCGGGGGTCATTCCAGGGTTAGGTAAAGTTTCAAGTTTGTTTGTCACACAATGCCAAACACAATCAGGAGCCATCCTAAACACAAATGGTGTCATTCCAGGGTTAGATAAATTCGGGTGGAAAGAGGATTTACCTAACCCCAGAATGATCCTGAAATAACCCCGATTGTGTTTAAGATGGCTATTATTATCATTAAACTTTATTTCTAGAGCACTGTAATTATACACAGCGCTGTACAAAGTCGGTAAAATTAAGGAATATATAAAAGCCTGCCCAAGGCATACACTCTAAGATAATAACAATTAAATAGAGGAATATATAAAATTACCATGTAGAAAAGAAAAGACAAATTAAAAACATCCAATACAAAAGCAGATCACATCACATCAAACATTATCAGACAGCCAGATGACAATCACAAATTCCCTGAGAACGCTTCCCATGGCTTCCCAGTAGCCCATGGCTCCTGATTGAAACCCCACGATTGCCCCTGCATTGCCTTCACATTGACCCTGGGATAACTTCAAATTTTGCTTGTGTGATAAGGGCCCTGGACAGGGTGACTGCAAAAGCGCAACACAGAGAGCTTGGGAAATTACCTTTTTTGGACACTATCAAAATCTCTCAGCCGGCATTCTGGAACTTGTCATTTAAAAACCCTAACTTTTCCAAGTTCTTCAAGATAACAATTCTTGGATGGTTGCAGAGTAGTATGTTTCCCCCCAGTATGTTCCTACCTTTTTTGTTTCTTTTAATATGGAGTCGCTGCTGCTCCCGTTTCTCATCTGTAGTAGTGACAAAGTGGATAAAGAATTAATATTAACACCATGCATGGTGCTTTATGATGCAACGTAAGCATAAGAGAAAAAAAGAAGGCAAATCCTTCACTTTGTGAAGTTTAAAGTCTTTAGACCAGCGGGTTTCAACATTTGTGTACCCCAAAAGGTCCATGTTGTATCAGTGAGCCTCGAGTAAATGGTGGGAAGTGCTGCTCATGTTTGTTTGACTTTTTAAAAAGTATTGTGGGATTTGCACATTGTCCTGCATTGTGGGGAGATAAACCTTAATGCTGAATCTAGCTTCTCCCTCATGCTTCACCTATTGGGTTTCTGATCTATAAGGGCCTGAACAGACAGGCCAAAATAAAGTTACTTTGGGTCACTTGGAGGCATGCTGTTTAAATGCTTCAAGCATCCTAAGAGTGTTTTTCAAACTTAAAGCAAACAGCCAGACACTTCCCATTTTGGACAGGGCGAAATGTCACATTTTTTTGACATGGATGGATGCCATGTCTACCAAGTCGCAAGACAGGGATCATTTAAACCACCTTTGGTTGGGCCATTCTCCTTCAATCTACCTCACAATGTGTGGGAATAATGTGGGGACCAGAAAAGCCAAGGACTCCATTTTAAGCTCCATACAGGACCCTGAACAAACTTGGCCAAGAAAATCTCCCACGACAGGTTTGCGTAAAGAGTCGCCACAAGTCAGAAATGGCTTTAAGGCACACACCAACAAAAATAATTTACTGTATACACTCACGTATAAGTCTAGAAAC
>NW_024824627.1:0-1641 GCF_019175285.1 Sceloporus undulatus
AGAGCCCTCTTTCCCAAAATGGCTGCTGAGGGATTCCTATCCAGATGTCCCTGTCTTTCAGCAGCCCCCTTTATGCCATCTCTTCCCTTGGCACTTTCCTTCTTTCCTTCCTTTAACCACCATCCCTTCAAGGAAGGGGACTTTCAGGCAAAGAACTAACAATGGCTTCCATGTCCTTTCTTCATGTTCCCAGAGGAGGACCACTGATCTTTGCAGGGTTGTTGTGAAGGATAAGGAAAGGATGTGGGGGTGTGTGTTGGGGGGGGGGGCTAATTCAGAGCCTGTGGGCCTGTAAGCCTAGTTGCCAGAGGGGTATCCCTCTCCCCAGAAGGGGCTTTGAGCTCCCTCTGTCTGCCTGCTCTTGGCTTTGGCCTAAATCTGGGCTCTTCTCTCCCCCACAGACAGAGCCCCTTCCCCCAGGGAAACCCCCCCCAGAAAGCTGTGGTTTCCAATGCTATTGAAGCCTATGCTATCTGATGCTTTTTATTTGTCACAAAAGTCTTTTGACTGGGAGCCTCCCCTCTTCCCAGAGATGAAGAGGGTGCCCCCATTGGAAGACCAAAGAGGGGGGCTTGCCAGCCCTTATTACCCCCCAAATGAGGAGGAAGAGTCTCTCCTCTGCCCCACTTTCCAGGAGGGAGGGGCTCCTCAAAGCTCTTTTTACATCTAAAGGACCCTGCCCCCTCCCCCCCCATGGCCATGCCTCTCCTCAAGTGCCCCCTTTTTCTCATACATTTCTCTCCCCCACTCCCATCTCTTCCTCCCTCAGAACAGACTGTGAGGCCAGCAATGGCTTCATGGCCTGAGACTGAGCATGTGCACATGCCCCAAAGGCCCCTCCTGAGCATGCGCAGGGATCGCCAGGGCCCTGCTGCTGCTGCTGAGGCTTATTCTGTTGGCAGCCTTTGCGGAAAGGAAAGGAGTGCACCCTTCCTTCCTTCCTTCCTTTGAGGAGACTTGGAGGATGCCAGAATGGAGCCCAAGGAGGAGCTGGACTCAGGAGGGAAAGGGAAGGAAGGAAGGAAGGCTCTGCTTTGTACATATAGCTCTATCTGTCTGTTTGGTACGTGTTTGTGTGTGTTTGCCCCTGTTCTTCTTATGGCTGGGAATGGAGCTGAGGACTGATGAGAGAATAAAGTGTATTTTGTGTAAATTCAGAACTTCTGTGCATCAAAGAGTCCAACACATTGAAACAACAAATAACTTTATTGAGAACACATAATCAGAAATTCAGTGTTTAAACCAGAACTGCCCTCCCCAAGACAAAGAATACATTGAAACCCCAACACCTAAAACCCACCCTCTTCCAATCCTATCCCCCACCTCCAGTCGCACAGTCTATGCCCCAAAGGGAACAAGGCCCCCTTTGCCATTCCCAGAAACTAGCCCTTTCCTGTTAATACCTGCCCCCACCTTTCTTCAGACAACATCCCACACTTTCCAAAAGCTGTCATTCTCATAACTATTCTAGCCAGTTGTAAAAAAAAATCCCAGCACCACCTATCTAGCTGACCTATGCCATGACCCATAATTCCCAGCCAAGTTTATAACCTGAAGCAATTATCTATACTAATAGCAATTAAACTTAACAAATTATAACTTTAAAACAGAAACAGACATATAGACAAACGTAACACACAA
>NW_024824628.1:0-1640 GCF_019175285.1 Sceloporus undulatus
TTGCAATCCTTTCATGATTCAAGGGCTGAAATTAAGAGTTCATGTTTGCAAATTATATGTTCTGTCATACTGAAGTACAGCCTCTAATAATAATAATAATAGGTTTAGCAGATGATCGGAGGGAATGTGTGTGTGCACTGCCTTGGAAGAGACTATCTTGACTCTTAAAAGAATAAGCAAGTCTGAGCTCCAAGGCCACAACCTAAGGTCCCTTTCATGGTACACAGTTACAGCACATTGATACTACTTTAAATCCCATGGCTGAATCCTATGGAATCTTGGGTTTTTTCGTTTCATGCGATATTTTGAATTCTGAGCCAGCAAGCTCTATTGCCTCACTAAGCTGCAAAACCCAGAATCCCATAGGATACAGCCATGACAGCTAAAGCATTATCAAACTATAGTAGTGCAAGAGGAAAGGGGCACAATAGGTAGGAATGGGAATTGTGGAGCCTTCTAGGATATTATTGGACTGTTCATCCTAGCCAACAGTGAAGAATGTTGTGCACTGCAACCCAAAATTTGGAGGGTCACCCCTGCTGCACGGCAACTATGTATGTTCTGTAATATCAAGAGAATACACTGGAGTTGTTATGTCGTGTCATTCTGTGTGCACATTAAGAACTTGAACCAGGCTTTGGAAATGTTTGGGGTTTGGGACTATAACTCCCAGAATCCTTCATTATGTGAAATACATCATGCACCAAGCTGGCTGAATCTGGGACATGTGGTCCAGAACGCTAAGTTTTTAAAGCTCTGACTTGAACTGATCCCAGAGAAATAAACTGTGTAGGTTGTGTGGAAAACAACAAATACGTCTTGTGGCATTTGCTATTCTTACGTTATGTAGTGGGGAAAGTCTGGTCCAGTGTGTCTTCCTCCCCACTAAATTTTCTCTCCTTTGAAGTGGAGGGGGGAATCTGGTGTGCACTGAATTACATCTCACACTGCATCCACACTGCAAAAGTAATCCAGTTTGATGACACTTTACCTGCCATAGCTCAATGCTATGGAATGGTGGAAAATGTAGTTTTGTGAGACATTTAGCCTTCCCTGTCAGAGAGCTCTGGTGCCACAACAAACAACAATTCCCATTGTTGGGAATTGCTCAACTGCATTGAGCCATAGCAGTTGTGGTGTCAAACTGGATTGTTTCTGCAGTGCAGATGCAGCCTCAGTGTGTCCCACCAAACTACGCCAATTTGTATTCACTGTATGCACTTCTCCACTAATTCATGCCTTCTCATGATGTGTCCAAACCTGAGTTTTGTCATCTTGGCTTCTAGGGAGATTTCTGGCTTGATCTACTCCAGGGTCATTTAGTTTGTCTTTTTGGTTGTCCATGGAATCCTTAGCACTCTTCTCCAGGCACCACATTCCGAATGAGTTGATTTTCCTCCAATCCTCCTTAACTGTCCAGCTCTCATATCAGTATATGATAATAGGGAATACAATGGCTTGTACTATTCTAACTTTTGTGCTCAGTTGTATATCCTTGCATTTTAGAATCTTGTCTAGTTCTTTCATAGGTGGGTTACAGATCGTCCATTTGGGGCGGTCTGTACCCGCCCCTTTCCCTGGTGTATCGGGGCCTCAGCTGCCAGAACGGCAGCCTCTGAGGCCCCGATCCGCCGCTTTTC
>NW_024824629.1:0-1640 GCF_019175285.1 Sceloporus undulatus
AATTGGGAATATGGTAAATTTTTCTTCAATTGGTGAGGGTGGCAACTAGCAAAATGTAGCATGGAATTGTGGTCCGTTATCTTGTGAAAATTACAGACTCCGATCTTATGATTATGAATGTAGACCTCTACGTCTAAGAAAGAAATGCATTGGATATCAAACTGACAAGAAAATTTGATGTGTTGACTCACAGAATTGATCCAAATGAAAAAAGACTCAACCTTTGATCTATCTGAAAAGACAATGAAAATATCATCAATATATCTTCCATAATATTGAAAATATTTATAAAAAGGATTACTATCAGGATTAGTAATATGTGTCGATTCCAAATTAGACATAAACAAATTGGCAATACTTGGAGCTGCTGGGCTACCCATCGCTACCCCTTTAATTTGAAGATAAAATTGTGTGTTGAACCTGAAATAGTTCTTTTCAAGGATGACATCCAAAATATCCAATAAAAAATGTATTGGAGGTTTATTCACCTTATTGGAGTGTAAAAATGGTTCTATTGTGTTTCTGGCCTCTGCATGGGGAATGGAAGTATATAAAGAGTTCACGTCCAAGGTAACCAGACACCCAAAAGGACTGACCTTTGTATTCTCTACATTCTGTATAAAGTGACGAGTATCTTTAATATATGAAGGTACTTTAACTACCATCGGAGCCAAAAACGAGTCCAAGTATTGAGATAAGGGCTCCAAAAGGGAACCTGATCCAGAAATAATGGGTCTGCCTGTTATAATTATTGAATTATCCACACACAATAATTGCTGTTCCCTTTCTGGTAGGTCCTAGGCCAATGACAGCTTTCAGAGGGGCAGTTTGAATCTTTCCCCCAGTAGATGTCCTCTGGGTGCCCTATTGATACATTCAAATGGGCCATTAGGAAAGCTTGAATTTGAGGGGGGATTGATACATTGTCAAAGGGGCAATTGGCAGTTGGACCTGATGTATCTTTTTGCCCTAGGAAAACGGGCGCCAGGAGACCTTTTGTGTGTGTGTGTGTGTTTGTGTGTGTCCCCCTCAGGCACATGGCAAAACATGCCCACAGCACAGATCAGGAATGATAGGCAGACTCAAACTGTGGATAATGGGATACATTTATTCATGTGCTTATGCTATTACAGTACAATGCACTCTGACATCACAGATGATGGCACAGGAGCCATCCTTCAGATTCTCCTTGTCAGAAAAAAATCTGCCAGGGCATTCCTCACAGTCTCCCCTGCTTTCTTCTTCTCTTTCTCTTGAGCCTCTGTGATTGGTGCCAGGGTGGGCAGCACAAAACGACGCCTATATCGCATCCCCTCATCCAGGACCCTGCCCTTGGTCTCATAGATGTTGTGCAGAATGACACATGATGCCAGGATGGGCACCACGTTCTCCTCTGCTACCAGGAGTGGGGCAGTGAGACAGCACCATCTCGCCTTCAATCTGCCAAACGATCTTTCCACGGCCCCCCTCACGCGATTCAACTTCTTGTTGAAGAGCTTCTGTTTGGGAGTGCGGGGGGTCTTGAAGGGTGTCATGAGCCACTTCCGAATGGGGTAGGCACAGTCAGCCAGTATCAGGGGCCCGATCTGCTGGCCTCTGATGTTGATGCTGGGGTTCCCTTGCACATAGATGCCAGCCTC
>NW_024824630.1:0-1640 GCF_019175285.1 Sceloporus undulatus
TTCTGCAGTGTGTTGTGGACCTTTCAGGGTTTCTTCTTTCCCGTTGATGTTGTCCAGGTGCTTGGGGATTTCAGCAGCTTCCCATTAACATGGAAACCACGCATCCCAACCCAGGGTCATATACACACACACACACACACACACACCCAGCCATCCCACTCTCTTCCATGCCAGCCTTCTCTGAAGATGCCGGCGAAACGTCAGGCACCAACTCTTCTAGCCCATGGCCCCCAGCTACTCCCAGGACCGAAGGCAGGCTCCCAGGGGTGTGTTGGGTGTGTCTCTTCTCACCTGGTTCCTCAGGTCCTCGATGATCTCGAAGTAGTGGCTCCAGTCTCGGGTGCTGGGGCCCTTCTTGTCCATGAACTCCCGGATCTGGAGCTCCAGGCGCCGGTTGTCGGCCTCCAGGCTGCGGACCTTCTCCAGGTAGCTGGCCAGGCGGTCGTTGAGGTCCTGCATGGTCTCCTTCTCGTTCTGGACCACGCCGGAGCCCGAGAGGGAGAGGCTGAAGCCGGAGCCCCCCGCTCCATAGCCCCCTGCTCCGTAGCCCCCCGCGAGGCTGGAGCCCAGGCTGGAGGAGCGGGAGACGGAGATGCGGGAGCCCGAGCCCCCGGCCCCGGCGTAGACGCTGGCCGCGCTGGCCATGGGGCCGAAGCGGACCGAGGCAGGGCTGCCCCCGGAGCGGAAGGAGGAGCTGGAGTAGACGGTGGACTTGGAGTAACTCATGGTGAGGATCGCAGGAGCAGAGAGGCTGCAAGGACTGAGGATCTGGAAGTCTGCCTGCTGCTCTTCCCCGGCTGGGATTTATAGTCCCGGGGAGGAGGAGGAGGGCAGGACCTGGCCCTGAGCCCCACCTCTCCCTCCTGGATCTCCTCTGGAGAAGAAGAAGGTGGGGCAGAAGGAAGAAGGAGATCAGCCCCCTTCCTTCCTTCCTTCCTTCCTTCCTTCCTTCTTCTCCTGGCCTGGGTTGGGTTTGGAAAAAGGACGGGATCTCTTCCAGACCAGGCTGTCCCCCTCCACTCTAGAGAGAGTTTGTAGTAGCACCTGTGAGACTCCCTGGAAGGAAGCATTCAAAGGCATAGTAGCCCTGTTAGTCTGGAGAATTCGTACCTAGAGAGACCTGGTGGCACCTGTGAGACTCACTGGAAGGAAGACCCCAAAGGCATAGAAGCCTAGAGTTGGAAGAGACCCCAAGAAGGGCCCTGATCCACTCCATCCCCCCTTCTGCCATGCAGGAACTCTCAGTCAAAGCACCCCCATTGACAGGTGGCCATCCAGCCTCTGCTTAAAGACCTCCAAGGAGAAGCCAAGGGCCGAGAGAACAGCCCTGTTGAGTCTGGAGAATCAGGACCTAGAGAGAGACCTTCTAGCATCTTTGAGACTTGCTAGAAGGAAGAGGTTGGCCACATGAGCTCTCCTCCCTCAGGTGCATTTGGTCACTACCAGGTGCTACAAGATCTCTCTACATACTTGTCCCAAGGGGGTTTGCCTTTGCCTTCCCCTGAGGCTGAGAACTCAAAGACATAGCCGTGTTAGTCTGGAGCATCAGTAGGTCAAGAGATCTTGTGGCACCTTTGAGACTCACTGAAAAGAAAGAGGTTGGCCACATGAGTTTTCCTAGACTTCAGTCTACTTCCTCA
>NW_024824631.1:0-1640 GCF_019175285.1 Sceloporus undulatus
AAAAAAAATGGGGAGATAATCATGGTTCTGAATATAAAATATATTGGCCTGTTACAGACAGCCCAAATAAAGCTGCTTCGAGTCACAGTGGAGGTATGGTGTTTCAATGATACATGCGTCCTAAGAGTCCAGAAGTCGCACCAAAGCCACGCTCCACTTGTAAGATCCAGCAACCTCCACCAGAAATCCACAACAGCAACTTGCTTAAAAGCAGTGAAGTTTTATTGAAATACAAGCAGATGTGGCTAGACAAACTTTTCAGCGAAATCTAACAGCCAAGCCTCAAACACTAAGTTAAAAGCACTCAGCCCCCACCCTTTTTTCCTGTAGCCAGTCCTATTCCTCCCCCTTGCTTCCCAGGCCAGCTAGGCCTGAGAAGCCAACCTGACCTTGGACAAGCCTCACAGATGTCTCCAGCTAATTAAACAGTGCATTCCAAACCATGACTGCAATCATTCCCAAGCACTAGCTAGCACCCCTCCCCCCATTAAAAGCAGGCAGAACTACAGCTAAAGCAATTACACAGCAATATGAGCAGTAACTAAAGTGGATGTGAATATTGATTAGTAATTGGCTTTGGAGTTCTGACACCACTGGAGCGTGGCTTTGGTGTGGCTTCTGAACTCTTAGGACGCATGCATCATTGAAACACCATACCTCCACTGTGACTCGAAGCAGCTTTATTTGGGCTGTCTGTAACAGGCCATAGTCACATATTCCCAACTTCTCCAAGTGGTGAGCAGTAAGGATACCCAGATTTGGTTCCCTTTGGGAAAGGATCACTGGAATCTCAGTGCAGTCCTAACTGGCCAAGAAAGCAAATGTTCAGCTGAGCTGCCATTGGGGCTCAGCCAAATATCTCCCAGCCAAATGATCCTGAAAATTACTGGTCTATATCCAGTTGCTTGTCCCAGCTAGATTAAGCCTATTGAATCAATTGCTGAATGGTAAATCAATGCTTATCCAAAACTCAATTCAATGAGTCTGCTCTAGTTAGAACTAGTAGTTGGATTTAGGCCACTGAGAAATATCTTCACCCAGCCTAACTTTGTGCTAGTATTATGGCTGTGTACTTTGGCTGCAAGAGATATGGATTTGGCATAACTTGACCTTTCCGTACCATACCTCTTCTCTGTCTCTTTTGGGGCTCTTCTACAGGCAGATCTTAGCCAGCAGATAACATCTATGAAATCATCCAGAAAAACATGGCTCCACCAGGAAAGCAATTCTGATGGCCAAAGAGCTTTTTGCTTAATCGTCTATAGCCTATAGCTTAAACAGCCTATAGCTGGCACAGCTCTGAGGTGGGGCTGCATTGTCATTTTTGTTTTTGGGACATTTTCATTTATTCCATACTCAGCTCTCTGTCCCAAATTCAGATTACATATATACAATCATGACGTTCATACTATCCTTACTAGGGCTGAAAATAAAATTGGTAATGACCAAAATCATGTTGGGCAGTAACAGGGACGTAGCCGGGGGGGGGGGGTTTTGGGGGTCAGGACCCCCCCTTCCATTAGAAAAATGAATGGTGCATGCTGCTGCGCCGCTGCACCCAAGCACCAATATAATGGTGGCACTTGGTCTGGACCCCCCCCCCCTTCCTAAAATCCTGGCTACGTCCCTGGCAATTATGA
>NW_024824632.1:0-869 GCF_019175285.1 Sceloporus undulatus
TTCGTAACCCGGAACAATTATTTCCTATGGGATTTTTTCGTATCCCAAAAATTTCGTAACCTGGGTATTTCGTATCCCGAGGTACCACTGTACATTTAGCCACCAAAGAATTATGGTTAGACATTTAGACATTTCTTGCCACATTTGAGAGGCAAACGTCATTTTTAATCACAGTTCTGGGGAGCACTCGGGGCTTGAGGGCCACTGGGCACACCAAATATTTAGATGCAGAGATGTTCTCCCATAGCCCCCAACATTTCATAGATGGGAATAGCAACATACATGTCAACAAGCAACCCAGAAGGCAGTGAAGATGGCCAAAGTTGTTTATGAGGAAGAACACACAATCTAGGAAGGGCACAGCAGTTTGCTTCTGCTTCAGCCACCTGAGAAGGGCCACATCCTGTCTACTTCTTTCCTCTCCTCTCCCCACTTTTAAGTTGATGGGCTGCAAAATCAATTGCACTCAGGAACTGAAGTGAGCTGAGGAGAAGAGGGAAAGTGGGAGGAGGAGAGAGCAACTAAGACATTTTTAAAAGCCCCTGAAAAAGTGGGGTGACAGAGGATTAACCAGGACTGTCTCTGTCAAACTCCGACAGTATTTTCTTTGCTTCCTTTCATAAATTGGCCCAGCAGTGACACAGATGAAGCTAATAGGATAGGGACTCACCAAAGAGCTGTTGTTCCTGGGCACTCCCTCCGCTTGGCCTCTGTGTTGGCCATCAGGTGGGCAGGGGTCCTTGTGGCCCTGCACTGGGTCACTTCTAGAAAGAGAGGCCCCAAAGCTGTGTAGGAGGAGTCCGAGATGAAGTTCCTGAGAAAAGGGACCAGGGTTAGGATTGGCTTGGCAAGAAACCCTGCAGCACTCA
>NW_024824632.1:969-1640 GCF_019175285.1 Sceloporus undulatus
GAAAGAGAGGCCCCAAAGCTGTGTAGGAGGAGTCCGAGATGAAGTTCCTGAGAAAAGGGACCAGGGTTAGGATTGGCCTGGCAAGAAACCCTGCAGCACTCAAAGACACAGAGAACAGCATCCTGCTGGTGTCATACGCAAGTGACATATGCCTCCTTTGGGCAGATGCAGAGGTGGGCATCCCCTTCTTCCCTCTGCACCAAACAAAGTCCCCTGGACCTAGCATAGATTCACTGCAGCTCCCCTACACAACAGATACTCCATGCCTTATTAGAGTGGTGGGGGATCAGGGGATGGGGAATTGGAGAGGGCTCTGGTTATGTCCCCATATCTAGATGTGAAAGAGGGCATCATAAATTAATCAATCATCTGCTGAAATCTCCAGAGGTCCCCAGTTCTTTTCCCCAGCATCAGCCCCTTTCCCAAGAAGGCTGCATCCACACTGCAGAAATATGGCACTTTGACATTGCTTTAACTGCTCAGTGCTATGGAATCCTGGGATTTTACCTTTGGACACTTAGCCTTCTCTGCCAGAGAGCTCTGGTGCCACAACAAACTACAAATCCCAGGATACCATAGGATGGAACCAGGAGAGTTAACACACTTTAGAACTGGATTATTTCTGCAGTGCAGATACAGCCTTCTTGGGAAAGGGGCTGATGCTGGGGAAA
>NW_024824633.1:0-1640 GCF_019175285.1 Sceloporus undulatus
TGGGATCCAAATAACAGGTTCCCACTGAAACAAGGGGAAGCCATGGGTTTTGATATGTAAACGAATTTCCTTTCCCAGCTCTGAAGAGGAGTTGCTTAGCTGCTATCAGGCAGATGTCTTAAGGAAGTGTTTCTCTCTTGTGATTGAGTGGGAGCCATTTGAATCAAAGGAATGGTATTTGCATAGCCATTTCGGTCCCTACTCTAGCAGAAACATTTGGTGAGATCAAAACATGGACCTAAGATGTGAAATACACTTCAAACAGTTTCAGACTGATTGCTCTTTGTCTAGAGACCCTGTTAAACCCTTAATAGGTCTCCTAAATTTAGGGATGTGCTGTTGCCAGCCACTCTCAGCTGCCTCCCTCCCCCAGGTCAGTCACCGGCCTTTCTCTGGTCATTTTGCAGCCAACATCTATGTCAGTTTGAAGTCAGAGTCGCTCTGACCTGGTCTGATAAGCCTTAAATATTAAGCAGACTTACAAACCCTCACACAAATTGCAGTTCCCAAGAGAACCTCTACATCAGGTGAGTATTACCATGAGAAAAGCCTATTATGTATCCCACATCTACCACGTTATTTCCTGAGCCTTGTATGAATGCATGTGCGTATATGCCTGTATGTGTTTGAACCCCTGTTTCCAATAAAAGAGACATTGATTGTACTTAGAGACTCTGCCTCATTTCTGGATTTCTAGTTCCTGGTATACAGATCGAAGGGGCGATCCCTGAAGTTTAGTAACAGGCCTCCTCTTATGACCATGAGCTAATTAAATTCCCCATTGATAATTTGGTCACTGTTCACTGTTACAGTAGAAAGGTGGTATGTAAATAAACTTGACTTGCCTCATAAAATCCATTGAACGGCTCTCACTAGAGACAAAGGTCTGTGTCCCATTATGTCTAAGCCCCTTAGTGGCTTCCATCTTAGTGGGACAGTGAATCCATGATGGTTTTAATCGTGACTGTCCAAAGCATTGAATTTATTGGCAGGAAGAGAGTTCAGTAAAAAGTTTGGGGTGGATTTAATGCACCCCTGCCCTGACCTCCGTTACTTTAAGGATAAATTCTCAGTGGGGAGGAATAACTAACTCTCTTTGCAAGACAGCCAGATGCGAACACGCTGCCCTACTCTAAAACACATGGAAAGTGCATAGGCTTCTTCTGTACCTTGTCAGTTAGTTCCAGGTCATCATCTGATTCTATGAGATCCATATTACTGTAGCCATGGCAATAAGATCCCAGTGGCAAATGTGAGTCATCCTCCAATCCGCATTCAACATCCAAATGGGCTGCTTTGACTCCGTAGGTCAGAGAAAACCTGTCCATTTGAACAAAGAGTAGAAAGATGAGCTGGTGCCCCTTTTCCATATTGCGTCTTTTCTCCTAAGGCCAAGAACCTATTGCATAAAAGGGTCCCAGACTCACTTGGGTCCCTTCCTCTGGGTCAGAAAGAATTGTCTGGTTCAGGATCGCTGTCTCTTCTTCACTTCGCATGATGCCTTTGTCATTCATCTTAAGGCCAGACAATTTTGTGGAGGGACCTTTCTTCTTTCCAAGTCCTTTGTCTAGAGAAGATTTTTGTTTTAAGTATAAGAACAGTCTAACAAATAAATACATTTTTACCTGAGCAAATTAAGT
>NW_024824634.1:0-1640 GCF_019175285.1 Sceloporus undulatus
CTGTCGGTGAATATATACAATTGTATTTGTGTGTGTATGTGTAAATTATAATGTATATTTAACTCAGCAATTACTGTATATCAAATCGGATAAATTCCATCACCAGATATGTATTTGTGTGTGAATATGTACAAGTGTATATGTATGTATGAGTGTGTGTGTGTGTGTATATACATGTGTGTGTGTATAAAAATATGACAACATATAAATCATGCAACAATTATTTCTAACCATATAAATTCCATCATCAGGATGGACCCATATCTGTGAATATATTTGTGTGTGAATATATTTGTGTGTGAATATATGCAAGTGTGTGTGTGTGTGTGTGTGTGTGTGTATAACATAACTATTTTTTCTAATTGAATAAATTCCATCATTGGGATTGCCCCATATATTTGTGTGTGAATATATCCAAGTGTGTGTGTGTGTGTGTGTGTGTGTGTGTGTGTGTGTAATATCATAATATATATTTAACACAACTAATATTTCTAATGGAATAAATTCCATCATCAGGATTGACCCATATATTTGTGTGTGAATATCAGCAAGTATATATATATATATATATGTGTGTGTGTGTGTGTGTGTATAATATCATTATATATATTTAACACAACTATTATTTCTAAGCAAATAAATTCCATCATCAGGATTGACCCATTTCTTTGTATGTATTTGTGTCTGAATAGATACAAGAATGTGTGTGTGTGTGTGTGTGTAAAATATTATAATATATATTTAACGCAACAATTGTTTCTAACTGAATAAGTTCTATCATCAGGAATGACCCTTATCTCTATATGTATTTATACACACACACACACACACACACACACACACACACAAATGTGTGTGTGTGTCTTTTGTCTGATGAAGAAGCCAGTGTAGCTTTGAAAGTTTATGTGTGTGTGTGTGTTCAACGCAGCAATGATTTCTAATTGAATACATTCCATCACTCATATCTCTGTACATATATGTGTGTGACTATATACATATTGCATATAAATAAGTACAGTATATATATATATATATATACTGTGTATGTATGTTTGTGTGCATAAACACACAGTATATATATATATATATGTATTTATATATATGTATGTGTATGTGTATATATATATATATACAAACACACACACATGCACTTATACTTATATATAAGTGTATATATACTTATATATACACTTATACTGTGTGCATATGCACACAAACATATATTCACGGTATATATATATACATAGGGTTGCCATAACCCGGCTGCAACCGGGATTTTCCTGGTTTTGGCGGCCCCGGGCCCCTTCCATCCTGGGTACTGCCAAAAACCGGGACAACCCCAGTTGCAGCCGGGTTGCCACGGCCCGCGGGGCCTTGCTGCCCTCCTCTTCCTCAGGGAGGCGGGGAGGAAGAGGAGGACAGCGAGGTCTGGGGCGGAGGAGGCGAAGGTGGAGGCAGCGCCTCCCCGTGCACCCGCGCCACCCTCCCCGCACTGGCGCACCACCCACCTCCTCCTCCTCCGCCCCCTCTCCCCCAGGCCGCGCGGCCACGTGGAGGAGGCAAAAGTGGAGGCAGTGCCTCCTGCGCGCGGGTGCGCCACCTTCCCCGCCACCTTCCCCCGCCTCCCACACGCCCGCGCC
>NW_024824635.1:0-1640 GCF_019175285.1 Sceloporus undulatus
CTGCACCAAACAAAACCCCCTGGACCTAGCACAGACTCACTGCAGCTCCCCTACACAACACTTACTCCATGCCTTGTGAGAGTAGCTGGGGATCAGGGGGTTTTGTTTGGTGCAGAGGGAGGAAGGGGATGCTCACCTCTACATCGGCCAAAAGGAGGCATATGTTACCTGCATATGTCATCAGCAGGATGCTGTTCTCTGTGTCTTTGACTGCTGCAGGGTTTCTTGCTAAACCAAGCCTTACCCTGGTCTCTTTTCTCAGGAACTTCATCGCGATCCCCTTGTACACAGCGTTGGGACATTGTTTGCTGGAAGTGAACAAAGTGCAGGGCCACCAGGATCCCATGCCCACCTGATGGCCAACACAAAGGCCAAGCAGACGGAGCTGGGCTCCAACAGAAAGTGGCTGCCGAGGGTTAACAGCTCTTTGGTAAGTTGCCATCCTGACAGTTATTTTCATCTGTGTCTGGGCTGGATCATGAAAGCAAGGGAAGAAGATACTGTCCCAGTTTGGCAGAGAGAGTCCTGGTTAATCCTCTGTCTCCTCATTTTTTCAGGGGTTTAGGAAATGTCCTATTTCACTCTCCTCCTCCCATTTCCTCCTTTCTCCTCAGGTCAGTTAAGTTGTTGCAAAGTGCATTCCAGGTTCAAAAGAGTCTACAGCCCATCAATACAAAAGAGGGGAGAGGGGAGAGGGGAGGAGAGAAGGGGGCAGGGTCTTGCCCTTGCCAGGAGTCTGAGCCAAAAGCAAAATGCTGTACCCTTTTCTCGCTTGTGTGATCTTTATCATTAACAACTTTGGCCATCTTGACCCACTTCTGGTGTTGCTTGTCCACATGTGTGTTGCTTTCCCCATCTGTGAAATGCTGGATGATATGGAAGAATATCTCTGGACTTAAATTGAGGGTGGGCCCAGTGGCCCTGAAGCCCAGAGTACTCCCCAGAACTGTTTTTTAAAAATGAAATTTGCCTCTGAAATTAGGTGAAATATGGCTAAATGAAAACTAATAGTTGTATATTGATTGTCTTGCCTTTCTCAAGAAATGAGCCTCAAAGTGTCCCTTTTGTGCACCACACTCTGTGGGTGTGTGTCTGTGACAGAGAGATGTAGGCAATGTGAGAAACAGAAAGGCAGGGAAGAGATGCTGACGGTCAAATGGTAAAGCAGTGCAGATGGGCAAGAGGCAGGGTTGGAGAGCGGAGGGAGAAAAGGAAGGGGATCAGGCCTCTGGGATCCAGGAGGGGAAGGCAGGAGCAAAGCCAGGATCGCCTAGATTGAAAAACACACAAAGCATCACAAGAAGTAATTTGTATTGTAGCAATAAGGGTAAACATCAATCCATAAAATGAAATCCTAAACCTGGCAGGTAAAAATTGTCCCAAATAACTTTGAGAAATATAGACTTAAAATAGTACTTTGGCACAGTTGCTTAGAAAGTTGTATCCTAATCGAGTATCTCCCAAGCTGAGTTATATAACATTTCAAGCAGAATACAAGCTGCACGTGGCGTGTTTGTAGTGTTTATAGTGGCAACCCACTCATTAACTTCAAACTTCTAAAATGATTCATATAAAACATAACAGTCAAATGGGTATAGTGCAGAAAACACCGTATACAATCCTATTAATTCCAAGATGGA
>NW_024824636.1:0-1640 GCF_019175285.1 Sceloporus undulatus
CATGACGGAACGTCGAGAGAGGCCGGGACCCGGTTGGGGAAGTGCTTTGGCGCCGGGACGGGTGTCGACGGTCTCGGGGGTCTGGAGAGCTCTAGCCGCGGAGCGAGAATCCGATGGCCTCCGATCGGCATTCGATGACTCTCGGGGAGTCTCGTTATGCCTGGACCCGTCCGTATCCCGTTTCTCAGAACGGTGGCGCTTGGCGGCCGAGTGTCCTCCGTCCGGGGACCTCGCACGGGACTTCTTTGAACCCGAAGGCGCCAGCGGCACGGTGGCCTGGGCCTTGGCTGGGTCTGGAGATTTTAAGGCCTTGGCGGTAGAAGCCTGAGGGACAGAGGATTTCGAGGCAGAACCCTTGTGGGAGCTCGAATCCTTGTCTGAAGCGCGGCTCTCCTTTGAGCTCTTCTTGCGCTTCTCCTGTTTATCCTTCTTGGAGGATCGAGGTGCGCCTTCCAACGGGACCTCGGTGTCCGGGGCTTACAGGGAGGCTCGAGGAACGGATGATGAGGTGGGAGCAACATCTCCAGCTCTACCAGGCTCGGCGGGAACAAGTTGGGCCGGAGTCTCGGGCAAGGTCGGCAACGGGTTTGCGGCCGTGGAAGGAGCCGGTAGGGAAGACATAGCGCCCGCGGTGAAAACCTTCGTGTAAATAGCGGCCTTTAATCTAGTCTCCCTATTTTTCCTGGCCTGAGGGGTTAAAGATTTGCACAAGGCACAGGATGCAGGAACATGCGCCTCGCCCAGACAGAGAAGGCAAGCCGAGTGGGGGTCTTGACCGGGAATCTTACCCCCGCAAACAGAACATTTCTTAAAGGGGACTGATGGCATGGTCCACTCACAACTCGTAGTCAGACAGTCCGAGGTCAATGCCGGTCCGGGAAGATTACCAAATCAGAAGGAGCGAGCAAAAACACAGTCCAGAGTCCGAGCCAAATGGTCAATAACGGTCAAGCAAAGAGTGGTCAAACAACGGTCCAAGGTCAAGTATTTTTTCATGATTCCAAACTGAGATTCTCAAGAGCGAAGTTCCCTAAGCAGCTAACGCGGCGGAAAAAAGGAACTGGGGAAAGAGCGGGAAGGCAGGGGCTTTATAAGGGATGGGCGGAGCTACCGCCAAAAAGTTTCAACATGTTGCAAAGAGTACTTTGCCTAGTGATTCCAGAAGTTTCCGAAGGCACTGCGCAGGCGCAGTACAACCCATTTGTATGATTCGCAGAGACCACGAAGAACAAAGAAAAAACCAACATGTTTTTTTCCTTCACTTCCCTTTCCACTCTGAATGCTTAATTGAATTAAGTTTGATTTCTACAGAATAAGATCCGTCTTCTCAGTATGATATTTGGCTGTCACTGTTTCTCTTGTCCCCATCTCTGTTCCCTGTTTCCAAGTACCTCTGATGGCCAGGACTTTTCAGAAGCAGGGAAAGCAACCCCTGGGCATTGCTTTGAGATGGAAACAAACTTTTGATTTGAATTCATGCTGGTAGGTGAACAGAGGTCTGGCTTTGTTCCTTGAGCAGATCCACCTCAAAGGAGCAAAGAACTGTTAAATGCTTGATGGATAGAGGATGCCACCCACAATCTGTCCTGTCTCCCAGCTACCCCAGCTTTCAGTGCCACATCGATCTGGCAAGACACATA
>NW_024824637.1:0-1640 GCF_019175285.1 Sceloporus undulatus
GCACAGATATAGGATGGGGGACACCTGGCTGAATGAAACTACATGTGAAAGGGATCTGGGAGTCCAAGTAGACCACAAGTTGAACATAAATCAACAGTGCGATGTGGCAGCTAGAAAGGCCAATGCAATTTTAGGCTGCATCAATAGATGTCTAGTGTCTAGATCAAGAGAAGTAATAGTGCCACTCTATTCTGCCCTGGTCAGGCTCCACCTGGAATATTGTGTCCAGTTCTGGGCACCACAATTCAAAAAGGATGTGGAGAAACTGGAGCGCGTCCAAAGGAGGGTGACTAAAATGGTGAAGGGTCTGGAAACCATGTCCTATGAGGAACGACTTAAGGAGCTGGGGATGTTTAGCCTGGAGAAGAGAAGGTTAAGGGGTGATATGATAGCCCTGTTTAAATATTTGAAGGGATGTCATACTGAGGAGGGAGCAAGCTTGTTTTCTGCTGTTCCAGAGAACAGGACCTGGAAAAATGGATGCTAGCTACGGGGAAAGAGATTCCACCTCAGCATTAGGAAGAACTTCCTTAGAGTAGGAGTTGTTTGACAGTGGAACACACTCCTTCCTCGGAGTGTAGTGGAGTCTCCTTCTTTGCATGTCTTTAAGTAGAGGCTGGATGGCCATCTGTCAGGGATGCTTTGATTGAGAGTTCCTGCATGGCAGGGGGTTGGACTGGATGGCCCTTGTGGTCTCTTCCAACTCTATGATTCTATGAAATCCAATGAAGCTTAGAAAAGGAGATTTAGACTGTAGTCTCCTCAGCTCTGTCTCTCAACTCCCACACTAACTCCTATGCTTTGGGATAGTTCAGACATGTGTGCCCATTTCTTGATTTTGCCCAGTCTTTGGCAGATGCTTGGGTAAACTAAGTCCATGGTCAAATGGCTGTGTCTATGGTATTGTTCCCTTTTCTTCATGTCACATTTTGAGAAGGACATTGACAATGTAGAATGAATCTTGAGGAATATAGCCAGGGTGGAAGCCTAGTCCTGTCGGGAATTGTTGAGAATGCTAAGCATGCCATGCTTGCAAAAGATAAAATTAAGAGAAGATGTGAGAGAAGCCTTTAAATTTCTGGAAAAAAATATGATGCAGAAGTTAGATCTAACTAGGATCCCTATTAGACATTGGCAATGTGCAGATTTTGACTTGCAAGATATGTCCTATTGGTAAAGTTCAAACCAAAAGCCAGAATGCTATATGATAAGAACAGAAACATACTACAAGATCAAGAAGGAATAAAAAGACAGTGGGTGCCATAAACAGAAGAGCTATATAATAGAGACAAAAAATGTATGATATATGGAAAGAAGAAGCACCTCAAATTCTGGAAACAGAGGTGGAAGCTGCATTAAGAGAAATTGGGAAAAACAAATCACCAGGAACAAATGATATTCCAATTGAACTGTTACAATTCGCACAGACAGAATCAATTCTAGTGTTAAGCAAAATATGCCAACAAATATGGAAAACAAAACACTGGCCAACAGAGTGGAAATGATCAATATGCATCCTTTTCCACAAAAAAGGAGACACAAAAGACTGCAGCGACTATAGGACCATAGCA
This sequence comes from Sceloporus undulatus, assembly GCF_019175285.1. Taxonomy (NCBI): domain Eukaryota; kingdom Metazoa; phylum Chordata; class Lepidosauria; order Squamata; family Phrynosomatidae; genus Sceloporus; species Sceloporus undulatus. The sequence goes on from NW_024824637.1 coordinate 1,572, forward strand.
TTAATCTTCCATGCAAGCAAAATTATGCTTAAAATGCTGCAGCACTTTGTGTCTCCTTTTTTTGTGGAA
>NW_024824638.1:0-940 GCF_019175285.1 Sceloporus undulatus
GTCAAAGTGAATTCCACACACACTCCAAAATTTAATATAAATTGATATGCTCTAACAAAGTCATTCTCTCTCGGCCTCAGAGATGGTGAGCCCAGCTTGCTGGTATTAATATCATCACCATTGCATTCATCATCTTTGCCAAATTGTATCCTCATATAGAAATATGTGAAAACAATTTGGCAAAGATGATAATGATGATGATGATGATGTGGAGGAGGCCCACCATCTCTGAGGCTGATAGAGTGCGCCTTTCCAATCCAAAATGTATTTCTGTGCTTTTCAGACAAGTGTTAGCATGAAAAGCGTAAAAAATACACTTTGGACTGGAAAGTCACTCTCTCTCTGCCTCAGACCCCTTTGGGTTACTGTGAAAAGATTTCCCCAAATGTCCTCTGCAGTGTTGATTTCAAATGTCTCGAACGCACACAACAGTAACAATCAAATGCTAAGGTACACTAAGATTATTATACAATACTAAGATATTAAACTAAAACACTAAACAGTAACTAACTAAAACACAATAGGACTTTGATGATCACACACACACACACACACACACACACACACCATCCAAACTGTAATGACTGAAAAACTGTGGTACAAAACAAACTTTGGAAAGCACATATTCATAGTAGAAAAGAAAAAGAAGATAAAGTTCCATATGCTGTTATGGTCCAAAAACTTTTCTTAAAAAGCCTAGAGAGTTTTGCCCAACTCTCTATGTATTGGAAGAAACCGCTTTGATTGAGAGGGCAGGCTGCGGTTACAGACATTTATGGTAATAGCCCCTAAAGAAGGCAAACTGGTGACAATCCTAGAATCGTAGAGTTAGAAGAGACCCCAAGGGCCATCTAGTCCAACCCCATTCTGCCATGCAGGAAATCTCAATCAAAGCATCCCCGAAACTCATTGGGCTTCTTAAGAAATAAAAGTTTTTGGA
>NW_024824638.1:1040-1640 GCF_019175285.1 Sceloporus undulatus
GCCCAACTCTCTATGTATTAGAAGAAACCACTTTGATTGAGAGGGCAGGCTGCGGTTACAGACATTTATGGTAATAGCCCCTAAAGAAGGCAAACTGGTGACAATCCTAGAATCGTAGAGTTAGAAGAGACCCCAAGGGCCATCTAGTCCAACCCCATTCTGCCATGCAGGAAATCTCAATCAAAGCATCCCCGAAACTCATTGGGCTTCTTAAGAAATAAAAGTTTTTGGATCATCGCAAAGCCTTGATGGTGATGATACTGATACCAGGCTGATGGTATCAATATCATCACCATTGCCACAACAAGGCAGACCTCTGTTATGAAATAATTTTTTAAAAATATATATAAAATAAATAAAAAATAAAGGGCCCTTTCCTTTCCTTCTCTGGGAAAGAAATTGCATGGTGTTAAAGCAGGGGTGCCCAACTTGGATAGGAGGTAGGGGCCGAAATTAAGGTCGGCTAGGCTGTTTGGGCCACCCATAGGTTTAGAACAGTAAAATGTAGGACATTTAGTCAAAATGTAGGAAATTCAAGAAAAATGGAGGATGGTGGTAGGTTGCTGTGGGTCACTTGACAAATAGGAGAGCAAGCAGTGG
>NW_024824639.1:0-1640 GCF_019175285.1 Sceloporus undulatus
TTAAATGTTCACCCTCCAGACATAACAACTGTTCATTCTCTAACATAAACCATTCTCTAATCCAAACTAAACAACAAGCAGCAAAATAAAGTTTTAAGTTTGGTAAACCCAGTCCTCCTCTACTTTTGTCATCAGAAAGTATTTTTGTCTTTATCCTGTCTCTTTCTTTTATTCCAAATACATTTTGAGATTTCCTTTTGCCATAGATTCAAGGGTTTTTCATTCTGGATGATGGGTATCGCTTGAAACAGAAACAGCATTTCAGGAAGGAAACTCATTTGGATCAGTGATATTTTTCCTAATAGCGTTAAGTGTAATTTCCCCCATTTTTCTAGGTCTTTTCTGATTTCCTTCCATGTGTCTCATAGTTATTGTGAAACAGATCTGAGTTTTTATTTGTTAAATTTACTCCTAGATATTTAACTTTCTTTCCCACTTTAAATCCATTAATTTCTTCCTGCATTTGTTCTTCCTTTTCCCCATATTTTCTGATATTAATGTTGTTTTGTCTCTGTTTCCTTTTAGTCCTGAATCATATTCCAATCCCACTATTACATCCATCAATTCTCTTGTGCTCTTTTCTGGGTTCTCCAGGGAATACAAATGTCGTCTGAGAAGATTCTCATTTTAAACTCAATGTATATTAATTTTTCATCCATTGATCTTATTTTCTAATCTTATCCTATTATTCAGTGCTTCAAGGAGCAGAATGAACAAAACGGGTGAAAGTGGGCAAGCTTGCCATTTACCTTTAGAAATCTTAAATTCCTCCATTTTTATAGTTAACTATTAGTTTGGCTCTTTGATCTTTATACATTGCCTTTATCCATCTTAAATAAGAAGCTCCTATTTCCATTTTTCAAACATCACAAATAACATATCCCATCCTATGTCATCAAAGGCTTTTTCTAAATCACCAAAGATAAGTACAAGGCTTTTTCCGTTGTGTCTTTCAAAATATTCAATTATATATATATTTTTAATAATCTTTATTAAATTTTATAAAAAACGGACAGAATCTATGAGATCTACATTGTGCACCTTCTACATAGATTACAGCTTATGCCTTATTCAAATGTCGTTCACCCTCCAGACATAACAACTGTTCATTCTCTAACATAAACCATTCTCTAATCCAAACTAAACAACAAGCAGCAAAATAAAGTTTTAAGTTTGGTAAACCCAGTCCTCCTCTACTTTTGTCATCAGAAAGTATTTTTGTCTTTATCCTGTCTCTTTCTTTTATTCCAAATACATTTTGAGATTTCCTTTTGCCATAGATTCAAGGGTTTTTCATTCTGGATGATGGGTATCGCTTGAAACAGAAACAGCATTTCAGGAAGGAAACTCATTTGGATCAGTGATATTTTTCCTAATAGCGTTAAGTGTAATTTCCCCCATTTTTCTAGGTCTTTTCTGATTTCCTTCCATGTGTCTCATAGTTATTGTGAAACAGATCTGAGTTTTTATTTGTTAAATTTACTCCTAGATATTTAACTTTCTTTCCCACTTTAAATCCATTAATTTCTTCCTGCATTTGTTCTTCCTTTTCCCCATATTTTCTGATATTAATGTTGTTTTGTCTCTGTTTCCTTTTAGTCCTGAATCATATTCCAATCCCACTATTACATCCATCAATT
>NW_024824640.1:0-384 GCF_019175285.1 Sceloporus undulatus
AAACTTAACAAAATACAACCTTAAAACATAGACATATAGATAGACAAACCCTACCAGCAAAATCACAAAGGCCTTTTCTTAGCACCACTGGATTGAACATATATTTTTTTATATTCCTTATTGACAAAAATAATATTGGTTCACTACTGGGATTTGTGCGGCTTCTCTCCTGTATGGACTCTCTGATGTTTCACTAGGATTGACATCCGAGAAAAACATTTCCCACAACGCTGGCATTTGTATGGCTTCTCTCCTGTGTGGACTCTCTGATGTGTTACTAGGTCTGACTTCATTGAAAAACATTTCCCACAATGCTGGCATTTGTATGGCTTCTCTCCTGTGTGGACTCTCTGATGTAGCACTAGGTATGACTTCCGAGAAAAA
>NW_024824640.1:484-1640 GCF_019175285.1 Sceloporus undulatus
TAGGTGTGACTTCTGAGAAAAACATTTCCCACAATGCTGGCATTTATGTGACTTCTTTCCTGTGTGAACTCTCTCATGACTCAAGTGTTCTTCTGTAAAGAAAGACAAGCACAGATGAGACTGAAAACCAGAGTTAAGAGAGGAGGGTGTTACTCCATGATTTAGCTCTCATTAGCCCCTCCTTATTAGAGATAAAATTAATTAAGTTTCTGTGAGTAACCTAAGCATGACCCTGCTGCTTATGGCCCTAAATCCATGGAATGATTGTATATTTACTTATAGGAGTTGACAAAGAAGAGATTGGAGGGGGTCTACCTTAAGGGAATCACTGGAAGGAGATATTCAGACAAAGGACTGTTGAAAAAATATTCCATTAAACATGTGCAAAAATACTTTGATTGACAGGCGGCATCATATCCTGTGAGACTGCCATAGAGTCCTGAGTCAGAGTCCAAGGCATGATGGAAGCTAACTGCAGAGGTCCCTTCATGCTGTTTGGCACCAGGAGATGACTCAAAACCAATACAGTATGCAGCTCACATGCAGAATGGTGTATATAGGAAAGGAGTTGTGTATACAAGGGATGTTGAAGATGATGGAAGTCGGAGAGGAGAGCTTGCAAATATTTGTATTATTTTGCAACTCAAGATAGAGAACCCAAGGATTTCGATGAAATCAACTGTGTTTGTGACATATTTTTAAGTGTGAAAAGTGGTCAGTGCATTGCCAATATCTATATATCTGGATATTTACTTCCATACTCTACTATGTTATTGCTGAACTGCATCTGAGAGTGTCACCCTCAGATTGTAGTGTACACTGGATTTTGTTTTTTGTTTTGTGATATAAATAATCTTTATTAAATTTTAAAGTATGTACAGAAATGAAAATGAAATAAAATAAAAAGAAAGAAAGAAATATAAAAGATTGCCTTTTTATCAAAACATGTTGTAACATTCTGATCTTCTTCCAATTTGTCTCAAAATATATATTTAGATAATAAAAAGAAAAACAATGATAGTTTAAAATAAAACATATTAAGAAATTCCTTTTAAACTGACCATCTATCTTTACTATGTGCTAATGATTTTTGTCTGAGATATTTGCACCAAGGACCCATTGCATTCAATTTGGTTTCAAACACCCCCCCCCCCCC
>NW_024824641.1:0-1640 GCF_019175285.1 Sceloporus undulatus
CAGGGATGGACATGCAATAGGCATGCTTGTAGGAAAAGCTGGATTGATCAAGAAGAGCCCTTATAAAGACAAGTAGGCATGCATGGAAAGGTCCTGGTGTTCCATGGTGGAACCCCTGGGTGAGTGACAGGAAGGGATGGCATACACCCCAATGATGAATCCTCTGTTGGAGAGAAGATGTGAGGAGGGGGATGTGGAAGCCAAGGATGCAGAGCAAAAAAAAAAAGGTGCAAAGGTAGAAAAAGTGCTAAGGATGGCACACAGGTCTATCAAAAGCAGCTGCTGAAGCCCTCTTTTTGGCCACTTTTTTTTCTTCTCCAAAATCCAAATTGAGAAAGGGGAGTGTGAGAGGTATTGGGCAGAGGGCTCTGACAATAAACCAACAGGGATAGGGCATCCCTTCCGATAGAGACTATGAAAGAGAGGCTTGTTTTATTTTGTTTGTTTCCACCCACCCCCATCCCCATATTTTGGAAATTTCAAGGGATAGTTTTTTGTGGCATTCTTTGAAGATGCCAGCCACAGATGCTGGCAAAATATCAGGAATAAACTCTTCTAGAACATGGCTACATAGCCCCCCCCCCCCCCCCCCAAAAAAAAAAAACCCTCCACAAATATATGGATGCTGGCCATGAAAGGCTTCAGCTTCACAATTTCAAGGTAACTTCGTGAGAAGAAACATGTGGATTTAAACCTGGTTTTTGCTTCAGGCCACCACTTATCAGCCTCTCTGCACAAAGGTTTGCAGATGATTTATGTGAGGATGTGGGAGAGGCAGTGCTAGCAGAGACCCCGAAAGCCTATGAATGGAAGAGAAGGAGGGAAGGAGGCTTGCTTTCATCAGAGCTGCTTGCTTTTATCAGGGTTTTTTTTTTTTTTTTACAAGTTGCTGATTTTTTTTAAAAGGCTTGAAATTTTCCATTTTAACAAAGTTTATTTTTGATACCCTAAATAGCCAAAGAAATACAGAATACAGTGACTTTAAGAGCTTCGTCTTTTGGAGAAAAGTATAATATATTATTAAGGAGATCCACAGTGCCCCCTCACCTTGCACAGGTACTGGCTCCCCTTTCATTTGCTGTCACTGGAGCAAACTTTCCTAGTCTAGCCCTTCGATTTGAATGCTGTGTGCATGCTGAAATAAAAGGTCTTTGAAGTGGTGGAAGGACAGGGCCAGCTCATCCATATAGGTGAACTAGCCAGTCACCTAGGACGGCAAAATTTAGGGGCAGCTTGTTGGCTTTTTTGTATATTTTTTTGTGTAATTAAACAATATTAAAGTGAAAACTCATTACAGCAAGAATGGATTACTAATCCATGTAACAGTTACCTTGTCTAGCCCACATTTCACTAGCTTGTTTACAAGAATGACATGGAAAACCCTGTCAAAAGCCTTACTTAAATCAAGAGGCATTACAAACCGCCACTTTGAGGCGGTCTCCCAGCGCTGCTGTTTGCTCCGTGAGGGAGCCGCCACAGCCAAACCGCGCGGCTCCCTTACGGAGCAAAAAAGAAGCTCCAAAATGGAGCTTCTTCTGGCGGCGCGCTCATGAGGCCGCGAGGCACCAATGGCGCACTTGCGACGTCATTAGCGCTGCGTGACGTGCGGACGCACAGCGTCCGTTACGTCAAGATGGCGG
>NW_024824642.1:0-1640 GCF_019175285.1 Sceloporus undulatus
AGCTACTCTGGACTCCAACTGCTGCACTTTCTCCTCCAAGAGGGCTACCAACTTGCACTTGGGGCATGTGAAGTTCTCCACTTCTGTAGACAAGAAGACAAACATCCCACAAGTGTTGCAGGTGACTGCCGTGGTTCTGTCAGTGTCCATACTGAAAAGTCTTAGGAAATTACTGGAACAGGACTGTGGGCTTTCTCCTAAAAAAAAAAAATCCTCCAGAAAACACCAACATTAAAGCCCCTGATGTTTCAACAATTTGTGGCACTGAGCTCAATCAACTCCGCCTCTGTTGTAGATCTCCTCTCTCCTCCTCCTCTCTGTAGCAGGAACTGCTCTGCAACTTTCCAAATTGTTTTGAGTAGTGCAGCCAAATTTTAGAGGGTGAAAGGAGGATTCTAAGAATGCATTAATAATAGTGATTTCAATTTTAATTTTTGTACTGACCAAATCCTATCCCCACCATTTGTAAGGAATGTGCTGTTCATTCATTAGAATTTTTAAAAATTTCTGGCAGGAAGAAATCACTTTTCTAATCATCATCACTCTGGATTATGTCTTATTGGGATTTACCTATAGGCAATGGGTTATAGCTAGAAACAGCTTTGTCTAGTTGAAATTGTTTCCTCACACATGAGGCAAAGCCTGTTTTACCAATCCTTCCTACCTATTGCAACTCTGCATATCATATCCCATCTTTTATGGAAGTTTATTTTCAATACAGGGGCAGTTTTGGCAGAGGGCAGGATAAACATGCTCAAGAAGGCAGAGTGGTAGACAGGCTCATGTGGGGAAGAGGTGCCTCAAAGGTGGATAAACAGTAGTAGATCAGAGCCATAACTATATATAGGAGAAAAGTTCTTTCTAATGTCTTGATTCCCTGCTGTGATAATCAATAGATACACAAATTACTTTGTTTTTTATTAGCTTTAAAGGTGTGGACGCTTGTCTGCTCACAGATAAGTTGACAAACTTCTTTCTCCTATCATGTATGTAATAAACAATTTTCAAATTTGTAAAATCTATGTGGGAGCAATTGGACTTCTTAATTGATTTATTTGATTGTAGAAAAATGAAACTTACATAAAGAAAGTAATTCACAGTAGATATATCACTGATATTTTAATGATGGTTCATTTAAAAAAAACTGATACTACTACTGTAGATGTTCTTCAAGAGGACCGAAGTAAGAATCTTTAATTATAACTGGGATGTGGGAACTGATAGCATTTTTGTTATATTGAGTTATCTGAAGACTCTGCAAAGATCATGAATTTGAAGATGGACAACATCTGCTTTAGTCAAGTTTCCTGATTTTCCTACTGTTTTCATCACTTGCTTTGATGATTATAAACAAAGGTTAATCACTTTTACATCAAGAGGAGTCCTGACAGTACTGCATATCAGCAAGAAAGGTGTAGCTGTAGAAAACATCAGAACATCTGTCAGCATCTGAAAATCCCTGAGTACAGCATAACCGTCTCATGATCATATAAAAGCAAAAACCAAAGTGACAGCATTACAGAGGGGAAGGGTGTGCTTCAGTGTTGCTCACGTGGTGTTGCTGTTACTTTCCCTCTCAGTATCTATGAATGCACAATTAACATTCTAATTATTTGTACAGTTCAGTTCAGGGTTACTTA
>NW_024824643.1:0-1640 GCF_019175285.1 Sceloporus undulatus
TCCAAGTCATTGATAAAGATGTTGAATAACACTGGGCCCAAGACAGAACTCCACTGGACACCCCACTGGTCACTTCTCTCCAGGATGAAAAGGAGTCATTGTTGAGCTCCATTTCGGTTTTTGCAGGTCAACCAAGTACAAATCCATGTAACAGTTACCTTGTCTAGCTTGTTTCATGGTTTTTTTTAATATACTATTTAATTTGGTTAACTGCTATTAGTGAATTGCCCAGAGTGGCCACCAGATGGCGCTCCAGGATAGAAGTTGGTGAGAAGCCCAAGGAGGCTGCAGTGCCCTGAGTATCCACAAGAGGGCAGCATTGTATTAGGAATGTTCTTTATTGATAAAACCGAAGTCTATGGGGACTAATTTGATTTTCCCATTGGCTCCCCATTCCTGAGGGGGCGTGGCCTCCTTCCCTTTACCTGGACCTTCCTCCGCTCCCATTGGCTGCCTATTACCCCCCCTCGGTTGCCCTGAAAGCGAAACGACCACCGGAAGGAAATGGGGGGAATTGCAGCGCTGCATCATGGGAAATTTGAAGCCGGGAGGTTTGCGGTGGTGAAACACAGGAGAAGCAAAGCTGCATTCCACACCAGACCAATTCGGAGTGGAATCGGAAGCAATTTCAGTGCATTCGCTTATTACGGATTTCACCAAAATGAATCACTTTGGAATCACTGACAATTTTACATGAACTCTATGAAATGTGGTTTTTGTTTTGCTGTTGTCTGTCCTGAATTTCCCATCTCCACTAAATGACCCCAAGATCAAGCAAGATGAGAGAAGGAGAAAACTGTGTCTCCTTCCACTTTCTCATCCCCATTTAGAAATGTATGGACCTCTTCCATGGTCATGCTTAGACACAGTTTTGCTCCTTAAAAAACACAAGGCTTGTCATCTTTCACAGAAGATATATTATCTGGGAGGCAGTTTAAGAAAAATCCTACCAGGAAGGTGCCCTCAATTTCTTTTCTAGGCATAGAGGCTGGTGGGCTTTTTCATCCACAGTTTTATGGTGGAGGTGGCCTATGACAAACCTCCTTTGAACACAGACAAAGGAAGAACTGCCTTCAACTTGACCACTAGCGAACCTGTTAAGGGTTTACATGATGAAGAGAGTTCTGCCTGATAGATCCTATGATGCTTCTTCTGAATTTCACTTAATTGCTGAGGTAAAATTGTATTTATTTGTTAGACTGTTCTCACACTTTAAAAAAATATTCGTCTCCAGACAAAGGACTTGAAAAGAAGAAAGGTCCCTCCACAAAATTGTCTGGCCTTAAGATGAATGACAAAGGCATCATGCGAAATGAAGAAGAGACGGCGATCGTGAACCAGACAATTCTTTCTGACCCAGAGGAAGGGAGCCAAGTGAGTCTAAGACATTTTTATGCAATAAGTTCTTGGCCTTAGGAGAAAAGCCACAGTATGGAAAAGGGGCACCAGCTCATCTTTCTACTCTTTGTTCAAATGGACAGGTTTCCTCTGACCTACGGAGTCAAAGCAGCCCATTTGGATGTTGAATGCAGATTGGAGGATGACTCACATTTGCCGCTGGGATCTTACTGGCATGGCTACAGAAACATGGATCTCATAGAATCAGAGGATGACCTGGAACTAACTGACAAGGTACAGAA
>NW_024824644.1:0-1640 GCF_019175285.1 Sceloporus undulatus
GTTTGGCTGCTGCGGCTCCCGCGCGGAGCAAACGGCGGAGGCAGGGAAGCGCCACAAAGCGGCGGTTTGTATCCCGCCTCTGTAACAGAAAGAGTTTGCAGTGGTGTCATATTTTTATTTTTTTCATCATTATCCATATTTTTGTATGGTTTTAATCCAATGTGGTGTAGTGCCTTGAGTCTTGGACTGAAACTCTGAAGACTAGAGTTTGATTCCTGGCTCAGCCATTAAGCCCATTGGGTCACACGCTCTCAGCCTCAGGGAAAGGCAATGGGAAACCTTGTCTGAACAAATCTTGCCAATAAAATGATACAGTTGCCTTAGGGTTGCCATAAATCAGAAATGATTTGAAAAAACATAACAACAAAGAAGAAATTTTGTTTTAATTGAACTGTTATTTAATTATCTTGTATAAAGACTGTCTTAACTGTATCTTGGTTTTTTTTTAATGCTATAGGCCAGCTTGGGTGCTGCATAAGGAGAAAGGTGGGAAATAAATCAAATTAATAAACACATAAATAAGTAATATTGTACTTTGGACATATCATGAGATGGCAAGACTCATTAGAAGAGGCAATAATGCTGGAGAAAATGTAAGGCAGTGAGAAAAGAAGAAGAACACATTACAGGCAGGTAGACTCAAACAATGAAGCTATGAGTTTGTAACACCTTAGGAAACTTTAGTTTCATTTTTGCTCAAACATGTTTATGTTTTCTCACTTCTTCTGAGACAGATTTCAACTGCAGTAATGGCAAAAGTGTAAGGCTTTTGAGTCCTTTCTTCCATTATTAAAAATGGCAACAGTTACTCTAGACAGCACTATGCAACTCATGGGTCCTGAGTGGATGCAGCAGCTACAAGTTGTAGTATCATCTGAAACTACCATGTCCCTTGCAACAAGTACATAGACCAGAGGTGGGCAACAGCGGGGGGGTTGTTTTTTCTTCCCCCCCCCCCCCCCCCACACACACACATACAAAACTGTTTTCTGTACAGAAAGCCATGTGTTTTTCTAAATAATTCTTCTGCAGGATTTCAACCCTGGTCCCTAAAACTAGAGCATAACAAATGAAGTCTTGCCATAGTTGGTGTAGCTCTTGTGTTTCCCAGTTAAATAAGTTCAGTGTAGTAGAATACAGAAAATGGATATTGTGGGGTTTCTGAATTCAAAACCTATGTGTATACGACTGTGCTACATTATGATTCGCTTCTGCTTATAACAGAAAACAAATTCCATTCATTCCAGAGAGCAGTTCATCCCTGAAAATCAATAGAGGAATTCCATGTTAGAAATACAAGAGACTCTTACTTTTCCTGGGGGCAGGGGAGGCGGCAGAGGTCGGGAATGGGCTTAAATTCATGCTTTTAGGATTGTTTTGTAATGTCCCCATAGCATCATATATTTCTAGAATATATCCAAATACTGGAAATCTAGTAATTCTTTTGATACATTAATAGACTAATAGTTCTCTGTTCTTCAAGACTGAATTCTATTGATAACCATTTAATTTCATGGTTATTATCTTTTCAAGTCTCATTGGCTCATACAGGAGATTCACTATACAATCCTATACATGTCTACTCAGAAATGTCCCATTGTTTATCGGAATGAAATCTGAGATTTCACTCGCTTACTTGG
>NW_024824645.1:0-1639 GCF_019175285.1 Sceloporus undulatus
ACAACAACAACAATCCAAGAAGATTAGGATTAGGAATAATTGAGAGATTATAGCTTCCTTATTCTAACAAATCAGTCATGTACAAGAAGTTATAAAGCATTAAGACATTGTTGGGGTCATGCTACGATATGGTTCACCAGCATATCTTAAAAATCTTTCTTCTTTCAATTTTCAACTGTAAACATGCCTTTGCACTTTCCTCCTTGACTTTTACTCTCCTGCAAATGTGTTCATAGGTGAGGTTTCTTCCATCTAATCCTCCAGCATTTCACAGATGAAAACCACAAAAAAGCGTGGCTGGGCAATGCCATTGTGTGTTCAAGAGGGCAAACTTTATGAACAAGGAAGAACACACTCTATGAGATGCTGCAGCAGTTGGCGTTTGCCTAAATCAACTGGAAAGTGTACCTGAGAGCCTTAAGTGCTGGACCAGGGGTGCATCTACACTGCAGACATAATGCAGTTTTACACCACTATAACTCCCACAGCTGGGTTTGTGTTTTTGTGAGGCACCAGCACTCCTTGGCAGAGAAGGCACAAGACCTTGCAAAACTACACATCCCAGGATTTAATAGAATGGAGCTATAGCCCTTAAAGTGGTGTCAAATTGCATGATTTCTCATTTAGCTGCGAGAATCTTAACAGCATTGAAAAATGTGGGTTTTTCAATGGTCCTGGTTCGCACGGCCCCAGTTGATTTTCTGTCGGCCTACTTTTCTAGCTTCTTTTTAAAATGCCCTGGTTTCTTCTTCTCCTCTTCCTTTCTCCTTTTGTGCTCAGCTTATTTCAGAGTCTGCAAAGTGAGCTCACACTGTGAAAGGAAGGAGGATGCATGGATTTCTCTCCAAGATCACCTGAACTGCCACATCTTCACAAAACGCAGGCTTGTGACTACCATAGTCATATTTGTCCTTCCTCCTTGACACTTTTAAACACCTTTTCCTGATGAAGAAGCCGGTGGAACTTCGAAAATTTGCAACATGTATTTTGTGCATTTTGGTGGACCCCATAAAGGTATTGCTGTTTTGTGGATTTGGGAGGTTATTGTACTTTGCTACATGGTCAAAGGCTTTTCATCAACTCATGGTGAATCTAAAGTACAACATTCTCAGTTGAGTTGTCTTGGTGCCTTGGGAAAGTTCAGGCTTGATTTGCTTACGGACCCATTTATTTGACTTTTTAGCTGTCCATGGTATGTGCAGAACTCTCCCCCAGCCCCACATCTCAAAGGAGGTGCTTCTCTTCCTATCAACTTCCTTTCCTGTCCAGTGCAGTCCTCATAACTGTACATAGAAACCGGAAATACAGTGACACGGACCATCCTAACTTTAATAGTCAATTATATATCTTCACACTTCTCAGTCTTCTCTCGTTCTTTCATAGCTGCCCTTCCAAGTCCAAGTCTTCTTCTGTAGCTTCCATTCTAATCAATGGCTGAGCCAAAGAGCAGGGAAGCCTTAACTATAGTTTTTTGTGGGTTTTGGGGGCTATGTGGCCATGTTTTGGAAAAGTTTATTCCTGACGTTTCGCCAGCATCTGCGGCTGGCATCTTCAGAGAAATTCTCTTGAAGATGCTAGCTATAGATGCTGGCAAAATGTCAGGAATAAACTCTTCTAGAACATGGCCACATAGCCCCCA
>NW_024824646.1:0-1459 GCF_019175285.1 Sceloporus undulatus
GTACACCTTAGAATACCTTATCCAGCAGCATAGAAAGATGAAAATGTGTCAGTTAGTTTGTCAGTTGTTATCTCTTTGTAAGCACAACACACAAACAACTTATTTGATCCTTGCCATACTCCTTAATTCCATTCAAAAAAAAAACAATAATTTGCAACTAAAGAACAAACATGTTGACTTCCTTCACAAGTCAAATCCTTGAGTCCTGTAAATGGAAAACAAAGTGTAAAACTGCATGTGTGTGAAGGGGAGATACATAGAACATTTAATTATTATATTGATCTAGACGTTGGACCTACAACAAAGAACTGCACCTTGGAGCGTTGCTGCTCAAGAGCTCCAGGTGGCCTGGCATGACCTTTTCAGGAATATTCTGCCTCCTTCAACATAGAGAACTCCAAAAGTCTAAGACTTAAACCTCCCATCAGCCACTAAGGCAAAAATAGTGGTTGAACTGACTACTGCTGGGAGGGCAAATCTACTCTTGGTTTTACAGCCACTCCAGATTGTACAGTTCTCCTTCTGCCAAATCTTTGTTATAGATAAAGGCTAGCACCTAACAGCCCAACCTGGAGCAGCTAAAGGAGGAGGAGGAGCCATAAAAATGAGAGTGGATTCAGCATCCCATAAAAGAGACTTTGCAAGATCTAGGCACAGTTGATGGCATCTGAGGTATCTCAATCATGGGATTGCCAGAAGTCAAAATCAACTTGATGGAAAACAACAAAGTTGTTGTCCAAAAATCTAGACAGCAAATGTTTATGGAGCATGCTGCATTTCAGTTTCTCTGCTTTCTGGTTCTCATCACCAGCAGCAGCAATATTATTTGTCTATTTAAAATGGTCAGTCCTGATTTTGGCATGTGGGAAGTGGCATTCTCCCATTTGTTGGGTTTTTTCTCTACAGATTTTTTTTTTTAATTTCTGCAAACTATTTTCTTTTTTTCTCAGTGGCTGCAATCTTGTTGGAATTCACCAGTCTTGACTGCTGGAAGGGCTCCTAGTTACTGAAATGATCAAGCTCCTACAATCATGCTAAAAGAAAGATCAACAAGCAAGTAACTAGAACAAAGTGAAAGAGAGTCAGTTGGTAGGAGTGAGGTGTAACAGATCTATCTTAAGGTAATTACTGAATGCAAAGACAGGGAGGGTGTTTTGGATCCAAGAAGAGGGAGATGAGCATGACAAAAGAAAAAGAAAGAACAAAGTATAGGAGCATTAAATGATGCAATAGTTTGGTTCTTTACTTAGGCATATCTAATCATATATGAACTGAAGAGATAGGAAATTTACAGAAATATAAAGCATATTTACTGAAAACTATTCATAAAGGGCTAAGTTGTACACCTCACTCCTGATTCCCTCATTCCTCCCATGGCCCCATCTTAGTGATGGTCGAGGATCAACAGAGGGATATCAGGGTTTTTAGTTTTTAATTGTTGTTTTTATGCATTGACATT
>NW_024824646.1:1559-1639 GCF_019175285.1 Sceloporus undulatus
TGGTTTGCCAGAGGGTGGTATACAAATAAATATTATTATTATTATTATTATTATTATTATTATTATTATTATTATTATTA
>NW_024824647.1:0-401 GCF_019175285.1 Sceloporus undulatus
AGTTTCTCCAACCCAAATAGGATAATACTTGCTTCACAGCTTAGTGCGCAGCCTTTCACATATTTTCCTTAAGGTACTCAAATAAGTATGATGGTGGGAGACAGGGCCGTAGCTAGGGGAGGGCAGGCGGGGCAAGGCCCTGGGGCCCCCAGTCAAAGGGGGGCCCCGCGCCGCCCTCCCTCACCTCGCCAATCTCTTTCTGTCTTCCCTGCATGGCCCGCCCAGCCTCTCCCTCCCAACAACAGGGAAGTCAGGAAGACTCGAGTCGTGGCCATGTGGGGCCTGAGGGGGAGGTGGCAGGCTGGCAAAAGGGAGCTCTGGAGGAGAGGGAGGGACGAGAGGCTTCATCAGGCTGCATCCACACTGGAGAAATAACCGGGTTTTTGGCAGCACTTTAACTC
>NW_024824647.1:411-1639 GCF_019175285.1 Sceloporus undulatus
TTTTTCTGGCTCACAGCTATGGAACTCTGGGAGTTGGAGCATGCTGTGGGGCCGATACAAGGCTTGAGTGTTTTCCTGGCTCAAAGCTATGGAACTCTGGGAGTTGGAGCATGTTGTGGGGCCCAGATATCAAGGCTTGAGTGTTTTTCTGGCTCACAGCTATGGAACTCTGGGAGTTGGAGCATGCTGTGGGGCCGATACAAGGCTTGAGTGTTTTCCTGGCTCAAAGCTATGGAACTCTGGGAGTTGGAGCATGTTGTGGGGCCCAGATATCAAGGCTTGAGTGTTTTTCTGGCTCAAGGCTATGGAATTTTGGGAGTTGACATATGTTGTGGGGCCCAGAGCTCAAAGCTTAACTCTTTTCTGGCCTCCTTTTATAGGACACGTCCTACATTTCAAAACATCCTATATTTTTTGTAAGATGAGCAGATGTCCTCCTTTTCTAGGATGTGTCCTATGTTTCAACTTTCTGGCCAGGAGGAATGTCAAAATGTCTTCCATTTTTGGTATGATGACCACATGTCCTCCTTTATCCAGGACACGGCCTACATTTCAGCCCTGCCCAGGAGCAATGTCAAAATGTCCTCCATTTTAGCAGGGTGACCAGACGGCATCTTTTATCCAGGACATGTCCTACATTTCCGCCCAGGAGGAATTTCAAAACATCCTGGTTTGTTCAGAGTTTGCCTTTGCCAGTGTTTCCTTGAGGCTGAGAGTGTGTGACTTACTTGCCTAGTGGGTTTTCTTGCTTTGTTCAGAGAGTTTTCCTTTGGTGACTTGGGTGTGTGCGAGTGTGCGCCTTCAAGAGTTTTTCTTGGGAGGTTTGTTCAGAGATGGTTTGACTTTGCCATCCTCTGAGGCTGAGGGAGTGTGACTTGCCCCAAGGTTTTCTTGGAAGATTTGTTCAGAGGAAATTTCTCTTCACCTTCCCTTAAGGCTGAGAGAGTGTGACAAGCTCAGTGAGTTTTTTATGCCCAAAGAAGGGATTGAACCTTGGTTCTCCTCCACCGCTGCCTCCTGCCACACTTCCTCAGATGCATTTAGTCTCAGAGGTGCTCCAAAATCTCTATGTCTTTGAATTCTTACATTACTGTATTATTATTATTAACTGAAAGAAAGAAGTTGGCAGCATGAGCTTTCCTAAAGTCTGCTTCTTCAGATGCATTTAGTCTCAGAGGTGCAACAAGATCTCCACAATATAAGCACTTATATTACTTTTTTAAAAAAA
>NW_024824648.1:0-1639 GCF_019175285.1 Sceloporus undulatus
CCTCTATGAATATCTTGTTCCAGCGTTAGCTGATTATATGGAGATCTATCAGGATTTCATTAACGATGTCAACAAAACTTTCAGGATTAACTCTCAGATTGAAAAGACAAAAGCCTCCCCAGGGACATTGTTATTTCTTTTGTGAGGAAAAAATATGGGATGAACTTTTATTATTGAGCTATGAAAGCCCTTTGGAAATAGAAGGTTGTGCGATAAAATCTTTAAAGAATCCCGAAAAGAGTTATTCAAAAAAGGGGTAATTACAAATTCATAACAATGAACCTGAATAAATATAAAATCCTTTATAAATGGGAAAAGCTGGAGGGAATCTCAGTAAAGTGGAACCAAAAATGGTTCAAACTGAACACGGTTCAAAAAGTGAAAGATTTCTGGATTAAATATGGCAAGAGGATTGAAAATGGACCTGGAAGAATAAATGACAAAACAAATGATGATATAGACCAAAACAATGAACAAAATGGGAATCTAAACGATTGCATGGAACCAGGACAGATTGACAGTGAAGAAGATGAACAGGACGTTAATCCAAATCTAGAGGAAGAAATAAAAGATGACGATGATGAGAGGAATGCAACAGAGGAGGGAGAACGAATAGAAGAGGAGTTAAAGGTACATATGATAATATTAGACCTAATAAAGGAGGAAAGAAGGGAAACTAGAAACCCCAACATATTTGAATATGGACATTTTATCATGGAATATAAAAGGAGTAAACTCATCTATAAAGAGAAAGAAAATATATCACTATTTAGGGAAACTTAAGAAAGATGTTGTCTGTTTACAAGAAACCCACATAAGGCAAAAGGATATTAGATTATTAAAGAAGAAGAAATTAGGGAATCAACAAAAAAGAAAAGGGGGATTGTGATGTATGTAAAAGAGACTGTTATAGCAAAGGAAGTGTTCAATGATGTAAATGGCCATTATCTTGGGGTTGAAGTGAACCTTCAGGGCAAAGAAATATTATTGGTTGGAATATACGGCCCCTAGGAAAAAAAGATAATTTTTTCAATCAATATATAATTTGATGATAGACTTAGATTACACAGAAATAATAACGATGGGGGACTGGGACGCTGTAATGAACCCCATAATGGACAGATCTTGTAGTAAAGCCAGGAAAAAGGACCAAGGAAAACTCCCCATGTCCTTTTTTAAACTGATGGAAAACCAAAAACTAGTAGATGTTTGGAGATATCTCTATTGGGGGCAAAAGATTACACCCTTTTTTCTGACAGACATAAGACTTTTTCTAGGATTGACTTCCTTTTAGCTACTAAAACATTTGCTGTGCAAATTTTGGAAATGGAAATTTTACCAAAATCCTATAACCCTGAAAGTTAAGAAAGCTAAAACGTCATTTAATTGGTCACTGAATGAAAAACTATTACAATTTCCTAAAAATGTAGAGAAAGCAAAACAGACTCTTAAATGGTATTTTGAAGAAAACGTGGGGAGAGACACTGATCATATAACAAATTGGGAAGCGTCAAAAGCCGCGTTAAGAGGTATTTTTATAAAACTTAATGTGGAATACAAGAGAAAAAGCCAAGAAAAGACTCAGGAAGAGAGAAGAGGCTCTTCAAAAACACCCAACTGATGTAAAGAGAAATAAAGA
>NW_024824649.1:0-1639 GCF_019175285.1 Sceloporus undulatus
GAGTATAGTTTCTAGATCAAGGGAAGTAAAAGTGTCACTCTATTCTGTTTTGGTCAGGACTCACTTGTAATAACTCTGTGGTATTATTCTGGGCACAATAATTCAAACAGATATTGAGAAGCTGGAGCATGTCCAGAGGAGGGAAACTAAAATGGTGAATGGTCTGGAAACCATGCTCTCTGAGGAATGACTTAGAGAGCTGGGTATGTTTAGCTTGAGGAAGAGATGGTTAAGAGTGGATATATAGCCCTGTTCAAGTATTTGAAGAGATGTCATATTCAGGATGGAGCAGGCTTGCTTTCTGCTGCCCCAGAGAAAAGGACATGGGACAATGGATGCAAGCCACAGGGACAAGAGATTCCACTTAAACTTTAGGAGGAACTTCCTGACAGTAAGAACTCTTCAACAGTGGAATATACTCCCTCAGAGTTTGGTGGAGTCTCTTTCTTTGGAGGTCTTTAAACAGAGGCTGGATGGCCATCTCTCAAGGGTGCTTTGAATGTCTATTCCTGCATGGCAGAAGATTGAACCGGATGCTCCTTGTGGTCTGTTTCAACTCTTTGATTCTATAATTCTAAAGTGGAATCATAACGCTCTGACAGTAAATTATGAAAGGGCCCTCAGTCTTCACAGGAAGGGCAATGGATTCAGGTTCCTTACCCACAGAGGCCACGTTCTCATAATTCTCCATCATTACAGAACTGTACATAAGTTTCTGCTTCTTTGTCAATAGCTTCCATTCCTCCTCGGTGAAATATATGGCCACATCCGCAAAGGTCACCTGCAACAGAAAATAGCCCTCATCCAGAGAATGACTAAACAAAAGCGGAGGAAAGCACATGGTGCATTGCAAATATTATTTCAACACTTCAGAATTCAGTCCAGGAAATAAACTTTAAATTCTGCAAGCAAGAAAAAGCTACAGCCTTTGAGATCCAGTTTGTCTTGCATCCTTTCAATATCATATATTATATGATAAACAATATAATGTAGGCCATTTCTGGAATATTATTGATTGATTAGTATACTGACTATCACAACATGTATAGTACATTTAGTCACCAAATGAATTATAGTACATTTAGCCATATATCACCTAATTTCAGAGGCAAATTTTAAAAAACAATTTAGGGAGTACTCAAACTTGAGGGCCACTTGGCCAACCCATAATTTAGGTACAGAGATATTTTTCCATCTCCCCCAGCATTTCACAGACTGGGAAAGGAAGACACATGTGGCTAAGCAACACCAGAAGGGGATCAAGATGGCCCAAGTTGTTAATGATAAAGATCACAGAAGCGAGGAAGGGTGCAGAAGTTGGCTTTTGCCTCCAACTCCTGGCAAGGACAAGACCTTGCGGCCTTCTTTCCTCCCCTCTCCCCTCTTTTGAGTGAATCGAATACACACTCTTTTTAACTTGGAACACATTTTGCAGCAAGTGAACTGACCTGAAGTAAAGGGGGAAAGTGGGAGGAAGAGAATAAAAAAGGACATTTTCAAAGTCCCTGAATAAAATCAGGTTACAGAGGATTAATCAGGATTCCATCTGCCAAACTGGGACAGTATGTTTCCCGCTTGCTTTCATGAGCAAGTCCAGACATAGATGAAAGTAATAATCAGGATGGTAACTTACCAAAGA
>NW_024824650.1:0-1639 GCF_019175285.1 Sceloporus undulatus
GAGCTATTAGAGCCCAATGATTGTCTGGAGATTCTTTTCCCTCTGTCCCACCACCTTCCCAGGCTCATTTGATAGGAACAAGGGAGAAGATGTTCTGAGTGTCAGCAAGATGAACCCCCATTCTTGCTTTCCTTCTATTAGCACAGGGGTAGGCAACCTGCGGCCTGCGGGCCGAATGCGGCCCACCAAGGCCTTGGGACCGGCCCCTGCCCGGTCCTGCCGCCGATTGCCGCCGGAGCCTTTGGCCTCTCGCGTGAGGGCATGGGGCCTTTGGCCTATCAGGAGGAGGCGGGCAGGGGGGGCAAGCGGCAGGCAAGGGGGGCAAGCGGTGGGCAAGGGGGGCAATTGTCTATAGAAGCCTCTGAAACATGCATTTATATTAAAAAAAAATTTAAAATCAGCAATTTTTTTGGGGTGTCCTCCATTTTTTTAAAAAAAGTGTCCTCCATTTGAAAAATTTGTCCCACATTTGTCCCGGTTTATTTATTTATTTTATTTTGTTTAAAAAAATTAATTATTTATTTTTTGGCTTCGGCCCTCCAATTGTCTGAGGGACAGCAACCCAGCCCCTGGCTCAAAAAGGTTGCCTACCCCTGGTATTAAAGGACTTTTGACTCTTCTGAGTTATAGCATGGAATCCCTATTACAAGAGCCATCATGGTATAGTGGTTTGAGCATTAGACTACAGTTCTGGAAGTCAAGCTTAGGCAAAACACATTCTCCCATCCTCAGAAGGGGTAAACCCTTTCTGAACAAATCTTGCCAAGAAACCTCCATGATAGGGTTGCCATAGGGTTACTATAAGGCACACAATGATGACAACAAAACAACAACAACTTGTTATCAGAGCATGGAACAAGCAGACTCAGGATCCGGATAAGGAAGGGATGGAAAAGCCTCCAGTGAGCCAACTTTCCACCTGTTCTGTTTTTAAGTGGAAATGGCCTTCAGGGAAGCTGGGAAGGGAAAGATGGCTCTAGAGAAAAAAATGAGACCCTTTGCCTATCTCTGAACTTTCTCAGAAAAAAATAGAAGAGACACATGGGTCTTCCTCCCCACCACCACAATCACCCCCAACCATTTTCCAGGAAAGCTCAGAAGAAGAAGAAATGAACAAATTCCAAGAAAATCTTACATTACCAGAGAACACAACTCAAACAGAAGACAGTTTGGGAAATTTGTCCAAATATCCTGGTTTCCCACTCTCCTTACACATTACTGGAAGCCACTCATAGAAAATAGCATTGCTCAAAGGAGGGAGGGGGAGACTGTATTTTACATGAAAATAACACGCCTTATGTTCTCCTTATAATGATCCATCATGATGTAGAACACTAAATATCAGCACCAGAATGTACAGCCATTTCAGGAGCAACTAATGCCTGAATCAGTGACTGCACCTTAACTTTTACTCCAGACTGCAAAGACATTCTCCAAGGTGCTAGGGATAAGTTTCAATGCCCTGCATCGTTCCTTTCAATCCTAGAATAAAACCCATAACAGATTCATCGTACACCTAACAGGGAGGTCACTGGCTACTCCTGGTGTCATGAGACTCACTGGTTCTACCTTGCTTTTTTCCCTTCTATTCAGATTGTGTGTTATTGTTATTGCTGTTGTTTTAAATGCATTCTATAGC
>NW_024824651.1:0-1639 GCF_019175285.1 Sceloporus undulatus
AAAAAAACTCTTGTAGAACATGGCTTCATAGCCCCCCAAACCCACAAAAAAACTATGGATGCCAGCCATGAAAGCCTTCAATTTCACATTGGATATGAGAGCCTCCCCTGAAAATTTCAAAACCTGGACAGGTTCATATGTGAGTATTTCCCTTGAGATAATCCAGCCCCAGACAAGTAGCCAGTCTTGTAACGAGGGAAGTATACCTTCCCTGCAACTAGCTTTCAGAACCATATACAGTGAACCCATGCCATACACAGGCATGCTACACGTGGCTTTAACCTTACGTGGATTAAGCCAATGGGGAATGAATGGCGCGTGCACCCATGGCGCACATGCCGTGCTGAATGCAGGAATGCTCCCTCATTGAAACTAATGGGGTTTGAGATGGAACATGTCCCAGTGATTGCATGAAGGAACTATGCAAGAGTCTATGTGTAAAACACACAATTTGACTAAAAAGCAGAAGGCTAAATCCAACTATTACTCCCATCTAGAAGGGAGCCATTGACTCTAAAAGGGACTTTCTTTCCCCTATAAATCTAGAAGAAATTAGAAAACAAGGCCTGGCAAATTAAGGATCCAATTTGATTTAGGGTAATAAATGTATTTCTGTCTCCCACCATGACAGACCAGAATCTAAAGAGAACGGGAGTCCTGAACTCATTGAGAGGCTCCCAGTGAATCAACATGTCTAGTCTAGTCAAGATAGTTACAATCGGATTTAGGCCATGATTAATTGATTAAAAGGGGTTAAATGATAGTGAGCTGGAAGAGTAACTACTGGGGTTGATGGACTACACAAAGGCAGATAAGGGCACAAGGATTCAGCTCTACTCTTCCACATTTTTTCTTCAGTCTTGAAATCAGTGTCTCAATTACAGATGAATAGGACAAGCTCATATTTAAACAAACATTACTACCAACATCATGTTTAGTTTGCTAGTAAGGAAACACATTCTATGTACCAATAAGCCTAGTGGATACTGTCAGTGGTATTTTATAGCGCCTGCTGAAGCATAGCTGGTATAAAAAGGCCTTCATTTATCTTTATAGGCATAGCTATCAATGTTCTTCCACTGAGTCTTACAGAATGCAGACAATGACCTTTTGAACATGACCGTGACAGCCAACTACCCCAATCACACTCTTCTCTGTTAAATTTATAGTGATTAGCCTATAATTATGGCATGCGTGTGTGTGTGTGTGTGTGTGTGTGTGTAGGTATGTATATGTATATATAAATCATCCGGTAATAATCACATCCAGTTATGCATTCTGTAGAAAACACAGAGGAGTCAGCAAGCAAATCAAACCATCAGAAATAATTAATACAATTATACAGAATGTGGTCTTCCCACTGCTTTTGCATTATGCAATCACAACGAAAAGGTGCAGGTCATTCAAAGGCAGGACACTTTCATCACCAGAACACTCTAAAACGCAACTGAGCTACAAACTCAAACAAGTCTTTTGAAAAGAGTTAAACATGCACATGAACTGCTAGATTATTCAGTAGTTTATTCTAGGCTGAGAATCTCCACCCCCACTCCTAACATCTGGTGCTTCATATGCTGTTGGACTACATCTCCCATCAAACAATATTTTGAGTCAACTGTAAGCAGATACTACTATATGT
>NW_024824652.1:0-1639 GCF_019175285.1 Sceloporus undulatus
ATATTGTCTTTTATTTGTCTGCCTGGTATGAATCCGTTTTGATCTTTGAAGGAAAATTTCTAGAACATGGTCACATAGCCCAAAAACCCACAAAAAACCATGGATGCTGGCCATGAAAGCCTTCAACTTCACATTGTAGTAGCAGTAATACAGTCTTTAGCAAGAAGGCTGTGGCAATTTTTTTTTTAAAAAAATATTTATTTATTTATTCACCATTTTATAGGTCCCCATAGCTAAAGTTATTTTTCTGGGATGAGAGTTATTTTTTTAAACTTCAAATGTTTAAAAAGCATTTGGGACATGAGTTCAATGGGCTAAATCCAGCTGTTCGTTCCAATTAAAGTAGATCCACTGAATTAATGTGTTTTGTAAGTATTTACTTAAAAAGGACTATATGAGTTTCATTGTGTTAGAATTAGTAATTGGACTAGTCAGATTTCTTTTGAAATAATAGTAACTGTGAAAGGTAAGTGTATTTCTAGAGAACAATGATGGGTTAAATCCACTTGTTAGTTCCACCTAACACCTATTCACAGGTCTTCTGCATCATTTGTTACCTGGCCTATAGCTTCTAACACTCTTGTCATAAGGAAAGCAGGCATTCATGAACTAAATTGTCTGAATCTTAAGGGGACTGATAGCCTTTAATTCAGGACTGGGAAACCCTTCAGACTTTGTTAGACTTCAATTCTCACAAGCTCCAGTTAGCCAATAGCCAATGGTGAGGAATGATGGGAACTGTAGTTCCACAACTGGACTGTCACATTTCTCCACCCTTGCTTTAAGCAAACTTGATACACTTCTTGGACTGATTAGGATCATCATTCCCAATCAATCTAGCACAGTAGAGGCACTTGACTGATAAACTGCAGCTAGTGCAAAATGTGATGGATGGATTGGTTTGCCCCCTGGTATGGTAATATGCTTTGTGGAGTATATTACAACAGTATTAGACCAGCTGCACTGGCTTCTGATTTGTTGCTGCTTGAAAGAAAATGGTTTGGGGCCAGGATATTTTTTATATGAATCTGTCCGTAATTTAAGATTTACATCAGAGACTCTGCTGTATGTTGCACCATTAAGAGAGACTTGGTGGGCTCTGAGGACAGGATCTTTTCTGAAGTGGTGCTCAAATTGTGGAATTATCTTTGGTGGGAGGTTCAACTGACAAGCTTCATTTAGGTGAGCCATTAAAATGTTTTGATCTTTTTGTATTTTAGGTAGCTTTTACTGTTAATACAGTTGGCTTGTACCATTCGCGAAATTCAGTTCCCCACCACCACCCTATGGATACAAAAAAGTGTCAGGTTTTCACAAAAAGGTTGAATAGGCAAATATTTAATATGTAAAGTATCTTACATGCAACCTATCATTTTCATACATAAGCACAGGGCGGTTACTTCCCCAATAACTCCAGCATTAGATTACACATCTGCAGGCATCTCTTATGTCTACAGCATAAGGCCGCAATGTCAGATCAGCATTATGGAATCCAGGCAAATCAGCAGTTGTATGCTTCCAAATGCATTGCCTTCTGCCAAATTTTGCATGCCTCGCAAGCACTGTCCTGGATGTTGTCTGGTTATTGTTTCCAGGAGCATGACATGCCAAGTCATACCAAAGACAAATAGCAAAAACA
>NW_024824653.1:0-102 GCF_019175285.1 Sceloporus undulatus
GATGCCCCGTTTGTGCCTCAAGGCCCTTCCGTCCCTTCACCCACGGAGGATGTTTGGGCTTTTGCAGACAGGATCATTCGGATGGCTGACGCCCTCAAGCTT
>NW_024824653.1:202-1639 GCF_019175285.1 Sceloporus undulatus
GCTCTAGCTCCACCAGCCCTGGCCTACCTCCCGTCCCTGGAGAAGATAGCGAAGCGTTCTTGGGACGCCCCAGCCACCATCCCGTCAACTTCGCGCAGGATTGAGAACCTGTACCGGGTCACTCCATCGGCGCCGTCCTGGCTTTCTAACCATCCCAAGCTGAATTCAGCTATAGTGGAAGGGGCCCAGTCTACCTTTGCACCTAAAACTTCGTCCTCGCCCGTTGACAAGGACAGTAAAAAGTTAGACGTCCTGGCTTAAAAATTTTACGCCTCGGCAGCCCTGGACCTTAAAATTGCCAACTATGCGGCTTGCATGGGGGCCTTTGTTCAGTACCTGGTGGAGAAGATGGATCCCACCATTGCTGACTTGCCTGATGACAGGAGGCGTATGATGACGGCTCTCAGGAACGAGATCCACCTGATGGCTGGACAGCAGATTATCTCTGCCAGACACTCCACAGACTGTGCGTCTAAGATCCTCTCTGGCTCCATAGCTCTCCGCCGCTATGCATGGCTCTGATCCTCAGACCTCACTCCCCAGGCTAAGGTGGCTATTGAAGACATGCCCTTTGACAACTCGGGCCTCTTCAATAGAGAGATGGACGAGAAGCTCAGCTTCAGGTACCGGATGAAGACCGCGGCTAGAAAGCACGGTATGTCCTCCGTACCGTCCAAATCCCCTCGTCAGAAGTACCCTGGTCAGCGCCCCTGGCACCCAGGAGGCCAGTACCATTTTCAGCTCCAGGACCGTCCTTACCACCAGGACAATAATCCTCAGGGCCGATCTTCCAGGTCGCCTGCTCCCCCATCAGACGGCCGCCAATCTTCCCAACCCAGATACCAACAAGGGTATAGGAAGAAGGATGGCCGGGGCAAGAAGAGGTTCTCATGTGTTCCCGCGCACCTCGTCACCTCCAGGCTGAGCCCTTTCTTCAACAACTGGGCCGCCATCACTACGGACTCTTGGGCACTTAACATCGTCCGCAGGGGCTATGCCCTAGAGTTCTCTGAGCTCCCACCAACTGGAGCCTTCGTTTCAACCGTCCCCTCGGACACCCTTCTCGACGAAGTGCGCGCTCTCCTAGACAAGGGCACCATTGAACCTGTCCACCCCTCTGAGTTCAAGCGGTGCTTTTTTCCAGGAGGACCACTGGTTCGTGACGCTGGACTTGAAAGATGCCTACTTTCATATAGTGATCCTGGAGGACCACCGCAGATTCCTCGCTTTTGCTGTGGGACATCAGGCGTACCAGTACAAGGTCCTTCCCTTTGGCCTCTCTACAGCTCCAAGAGTATTCACCAAGTGCATGGCACCCATGGTGGCATACCTGCATCAAAAGGGCATCACAGTTTTCCTATACCTGGACGACTGGCTCTTCGCAGCATCCTCAAAGGACACGCTTCTCAAGCAGCTGGAATTTGCCCTGTCCCTGCT
>NW_024824654.1:0-1639 GCF_019175285.1 Sceloporus undulatus
TATATGGGAATTACAATTTATGAATAACATTAGTAAAAAAAACATTACTAAGGATTCTGTATGATGCAACATGGGAGGAGGTCAATGGGGTGGGGGAACACCATAAGTTCCCACAGCAGATGACCCCAAACCTAATGATGCTATTGTGAAAAATGGCAATTCCCAGTATTCCATAGAATGGAACTGTATTATTTCTACAGTGTAGATGCACCCTAAATTAAAAACTGACAAGCAGACCCTTGTTCAAGAGGCTAGATTTGCTAAAAGATCTGCGAGTAGTCGATCTCTACCAAAAAAGTGGCTTCTCATCCCAATAACACTCGTATGAAAAAAATCAGCCCCTAAGTCAGCCTTGCTGCAAAGAGGAAAAAGTATAAACTGTTGTATTTTTCAGCCAAGCAAAGTTGAGTAGGGTTTTAAATCAACATTGCTTAGTGTAAAAACAGGCTTTCTTTCACTCACCGACCCATAAAGACAAGCATCAAAGTGTTAGGCATATTTCTCCAGTCCTTTCAGATTGACATCTAAAGGTTGTTCAGAAGAAGAAACTCAATATTCCTGTTACTCTCTGTACATTTGAATTTGGATGTATTTGTCCAGCTGTCTCTGGAAATCTTAATTTGAGCAGAAGTCCAATACAACATTATTGTGGCCAGCTAGAAGCTTCAGCCTTGCAAAAATAAAACACACACTGGCTAAAACCAACAACAACAACAACAACAACAACAACAGAAGCAGGAGCACTGGGAGCAGCTTTGTAAAAAAGAAAAGTTTGATAAAGCTACTAAGTCTACTTTCTCTCTGTTCTTGACCTGAAGGTATTGATAATGCAGTCGGTCTTGGTAAGAACAAGGTTTGGAAATAATACCCTCTTGGATTATAGTTCCCAGAATCCTGCCACCAGCACGACCAGTCCAAGAGTAGATTTGCCACTGCTGCAGTGGGCCCACCCTTGACTGATTTCCCATCTGCTTCTGTACATGGAATGCAAAAGAGGCATCACCTCATCCAGATCTTGCTCTCAAGCTCTCCCTATATCCAAACCAATATATATAACATGAATGTGATCAGAGATCATGAATACATCCGTATTGGAATCCAGGCTCTATGAATCCATCCCTAGTACAGTGGATCCTTGTTATACGCTGGGGTTTGGTTCCAAGATCCCCCGTGTATAACAAAATCCGTGTTGCTCAAGTCCCATTAAGTATAATGACATAGCAAAATGGTGTCCCTTATAAAAATGGAACATCAAGGTAAATTTATACTTTTTTGGAACATTTTCAAACCGTGTATGCTTAAATCCGGGTATAAGAAGGGCCGACTGTATGAGTATATATAGAGATATGAAGGCCTGAGAAAAATGGGGTGGGGGGGCTCATTTTTTCCCTTACATTCCTGAATAAATTTTAAGACAAGGTGTCCATTCATTTATTCCCGCCACAATTATTTCTAAAAACTATGGAGCAGGTAGACCTGTATGTAGAACTGTGGTCTGGGTATCAGTCTATGGAGAGTTTCCAGCCAAGAAAGAACTTATTGTAGCCAAATGTGGTACTCATCCCTGACACACTGGATAAAATAAATGCCATTTTTCCCACATTAAAGAGATTCAGAAACCTAGATGTACAGTATCAGA
>NW_024824655.1:0-1639 GCF_019175285.1 Sceloporus undulatus
CCCGCTGGTGAGAGCAGCGGGCTCCTCCCAAACTTTCCCCCAGGTGTCTTAAAGGGCCCCTCTCGCACCTGGCCGCCAAACGCCAAGGCCAGGCCGAGCCCAGAGTCTCAAAAGGGGGTCCCCCGCCGCGGAGTTCCCCGAGTCCGTGGGCGGCACTCCCGGGGCGGTGCGCAGCAGCGCACCTTCGAAACCACCGGGAGGAGGCCGCCCGGCAAGAGGCACAGTCCCAGCAACGGCGGCGTCGGCGGTGTCGGTGGTCCCTTGGGCGAGGAGGCAGAGGGGGGCGTTTTGCATGCCATCTTTGGCACACGTGCCATAGGTTTAGCACCACGGGTATACAAAGTCCCAATCCAAACTGGGATCATTACACATTTCAAACATCTCAATCAGTTTCAAAATTCACCCTGCAGCTTTGCAAGCATGTCTGGTATTGCAACCTTAATTTTTTTTCATGCTACTGCCAAAATTAAATGTCATATCCTACTCCGGTTTTGGTGTGATAATGTAATCCAAGTTTGCATGTGAAATGTTTTTTTGTTCAACAGTGGCATGCCCTAATTTTATTCATTTCACTGGAAGAGTACTCCCCCACCAAACTAATTAAACTACAGTGATTACAGAAATGTAATCACTCTTTCATTTGAACTATCTAAGCTGTTTAATAATTCAAGATTCACAGTACAGCAATCGGTACTGATCTGTGACCAGAGCTGTAATACATGGGTGAAAATCCAGCCATGTCTGTATCAAAAAGCAAAAGGAAGAACCGTGGCCTGCAGCTTTCCACACAATCATTTGTGATGGTAGTTTATGTAGTGATAACTTTTCTCCTGCACTGACAGGCATTGTGTTCATGTGACAAGATAATGTGTTCTGAAAGCTGATGTAAGATAGCTGTTTCTAATTAAACCTGCAAAAAGCATGGTTATATGATTTGGGGTCCAGTATGTTAGGGAACTTGTTTGTTTTTTGTTTTGTTTTTGTGATTTAGTACATTTACTTTACATTCCTATCAATCTCTGCTCAGAAGGATGTCTCATCAACTCCAAGGGAACTTACTGCCAGATGGCTGGTTTCAGGATTGTTTGTTGCGGTTAACTGCCCTCAGGTCAACTTGAACTCATGGTGACCCTGTGGATGAGACATCTCCTGTCCTCAACTGCATTGCTCAGGTCCTGCAGGCTCAGGCCTATGGCCTCCCTAATTGTATCTAGCCATCTCTTTCTATTGCCTTTTACCTTTCTAGCATCATTGCCTTCTCATGATGTGGCCAAAGTACTAGTCTCATTTTTGTCATCCTGGCTTCCAGGGAAATTTCTAGAACCAATTTGCTTGGCTGTCCACCGTATCTTCTTGGCTGTCCCCCATATCAAGCACTGTTCTCCAGCACCACATCTCAAATGAGTTGATTTTCCTTCTTTCATCATTCTTCACTGCCCAATACTCATGATAATGGAGAATATAGTGGCTTGGATTATCCTTACTTTGGTGTTCAGTTATATCTTTACACTTTAAGACCTTGTCCAGTTCTTTCATAACTGCCCTATAGTCCTCATCTTCCTCTGATTTCTTGACTGCAATCTTTGTTCTGATCAATATTTGATGCAAGGTATAGGAACTCTTGTATTATTTCATTTTT
>NW_024824656.1:0-1639 GCF_019175285.1 Sceloporus undulatus
TTGGGTGTGTCTTCAAAGGGGGATTCTTAGATAATGCTGTGGCAGATTGAGATTTATATCACAAACAAATGCATACACATTACACATTTGTAATGTGTTTTCCTTCCGAAGGTCAGCGCTGTCATTTCTGGGAATTTGGGCTCTTTCCTAATCTAGCGTATCCAACAGGACCTCAATGCTGTGTGGAACACTGTTGTGCAAATTGTGCACCATTGTGTGAGGGTAGGGTTGCCATAACCCGGCTGCAACCGGGTTTTTGCCGGTTTTGGCGGCACCTGCCCGGTCACAGCACAGGTGCAGCCAAAAACCGGGAAAAGCCCGGTTGCAGCGGGGTTGCTAGGCAACCCTGGGGCCTCGCTGCCCTCCTCCTCCACCGCGCATGGCCGTGCAGAGGAAAAGGAGGGCAGCGAGGCCTGGGGCGGAGGAGGCTGCAGGGGGGCGGCGCCTCTTGGGTGCAGCCGCGCCAACCTCCCCGCCTCCCTGCAGCCTCCTCGCCTCCTTCCTGGTCTCCACAGGGGCGGAGACCAGGAAGGAGGCGAAGCCCCGGCCATCGCCGGCGGCCTGCTTGCCTCCTTCCTGGTTCCTGCGGGGCCAGGAACGAGGCGAGGCCCCGGCGATGGCCGCCGGCCTGCTCGCCTCCTTCCTGGTCTCCGCGGGGGGCAGGAACAAGGCGAGGCCCCGGCCATTGCTGGCGGCCTGCTCGCCTCCTTCCTGGTCCCTGCGGGGGCCAAGAAGGAGGCAAGGCCCTGATCCTGGCCTCCGATCGTGGCGAGGCCCGGGGCCCAGGCGGGGAGGGAAAGCCTCCTTAAGTGGAGGCTTTCCCTCGCAGCTTGGCTTCCGCTCCCCGCCGCGATCACAAGGGAAATGTAGGACAACATTTTCAAATGTAGGACACATTTTTGTGTCCTACATTTGAAACTTTGTCCTACATTTTTCCTGGTTTGGAGGTCCGGCACTATGGCAACCCTATGTGAGGGCAGCAGCTGCTGGAGGTAACTGATGTCACTAGCAACAAATTATGCCAACCATCCTACTTCCATGGCTACACAACCACATCAGCTTTATTTTAGCTTCTTTAGATACTAAGACCTCTAGGCACACATTGTGAGTACAGCACAGTCTGTATCAGGCCATAATTAGCTCATTCCTCCTTTTGAGAATTAAATTATTGAAGAATTGTTTCCCTACCAAGGAATATATGACCTTCCAGAAGACATTGGATTGTGGCTTCCATGGCCTTGTAACTCGGAGTCATGTTCATATGGAGGTACCAGTTGGCACAGATGGTGCTTATCATGTATGATGCACAGTATTCACACCAAATGCAGTTTGCATAGCAACGGTTTAAAATGATGTATGGATCACACACAAAAATGCAGCAGTAACATATTAACTTCCAGAGCTCCCAAGTAGCTGTTCTCCATGCAGACTGAAATTTGCCCTCTCAAATTAGATAAACTTTCAGAGACTGGCCCAAACCTTGATTTCTTTCCTTCTTTAATTGGTTAAACATCAATATGACTGACACTTTTACAGCAGAAGCCATTAAGTGAAGTAAGCATTTGGCAAACTATGGGCAGTGAAATGGTACTATAAATCTGTGTGGCTTAGAGGTTTGAGCATTGGGCTGGGACTCTGG
>NW_024824657.1:0-1639 GCF_019175285.1 Sceloporus undulatus
CTTGGGGGTCAAGCCAAGCTCTCCTCTGCTTCCCCAAGGCCTCCTTCTCCATCCACTGCTGGCCTTTGGAAAGGAGACATAGACTGCTCTTGGGAAAGTTACTTTTGGAGGGACATAGACTCCCAAAACCTCCCAGTCTGGCTCTAACATTAAGGACTTCAAATCTCTGCAATGAACTGGGCCAGGTCTTACGCCAGGATTGGGGATCCTGGGCCCTCGCTCTGTATCTCCATTAAGAAAAAGACTGAATCTCCATGATTGGTGCTATGTTTCATACTCTTGGGATGGGCAGCCAGGAAAACAGAATGCTTCAAAGAATTCAAAGGTTTATTGGATGGAGATAGAAGTGCAAGATGCCTTAAAATCATATGTTCTGAATCAAAAACATCATCAAAGAGGCTCTAATAGTTTTACAGGACAGAATCTGGATAAACGCTTCCTCCAAACAAAAAGTATTTCACATTTCCACTTTCTCTCCTTTCTGGAAATACTGATGCCTCAAGGGCTGGATCCTAAGCAAAACAGAGATATGGTTTGAACTGCAATTCAGAGGTCAAGGTTTGTATGTGGTTTCTGATTCAATTTACTATTTTCAAGGTCCAACTTATAATTTTAATGCCTTTGCATTGTTTTGAATTTGTACTGTATTAAATTTGCTGTTAGCCACCCTGAGTCCCTATACTGGGAGAAAGGATGGATGTATATAAATAAACTAAATAAACTGGAGATCCCTTGAAGATCCATGGGTTTCTTGGTGTAAATAGCTCTCCACCAACAGAGACAGAGACTGAAGAAGTCTGTCCAGAATTGCTATGGGTCATTTTTGGCACCTGGGTTGTATCTCCATTGCCCAAGCCTAGCACTTTGACACCATGAAACTCCCAGGACTCTGTCCAACAGAATCCTGGGATTTCATCTTTCAGGTACTTAGAATTATATAGCAACTCTCATGAAGGACTGCACTGGGGCTCTCTACCAAGCATCCAGTTCTAAGCACCCCATTCCCAGGTTTCTCTAGGGTGGATCCACAGCCGTTAACATGGCACCAAACTGGTACAATTGGATAATATGCAAAGGACTTTGGTTGCCTACTTTCTGGTGTCCCTCCATCTCTCTTATAGGGTTGTGAATTCAGGTCCTGAGGTTTGTGAGCTAAAACCTAGGACCTGGGGGAGGGCCTCTAGGGATCTCATTCAGCCCAATGCATAAATTACAAACCACAGTCGCTCACAGTTTGTCATTCAAATCTACTCAATACACTTTCCTGTGTAGAAATGAAGAGTGAAATTTTTAAAGGTCTGTTCCCAGATCAAGGGGAAATGAGAGAATTATTCTTTCTCACTTGCTTGCAGAGACAGGATAAAAAGCGTGAAGTCGAAGGCTTTCAGGGCCGGCTTCCATAGCTTTTTGTGGGTTTTTCGGGCTATATGGTCACGTTCTAGAAGAGTTTCTTCTGATGTATCGCCAGCATCTGTGTCTGGCATCTTCAGAGATGGCAGCCCCAGATGCTGACGAAATATCAGGAAGAAACTCTTCCAGAACATGGCCACATAGCCCAAAAAATCCACAAAAACCTAAGTATAAAAAGCATTTAATTTAGCCTCCTTCTTTCTCGCCAGATGGCAAATGCAGAGTATAG
>NW_024824658.1:0-1639 GCF_019175285.1 Sceloporus undulatus
AAGTCCAGATATGGAGGATAAGGGGAGTAGTCAGACCTTCTCTGCTTCTGCCTGCTCTTGCTGGGGCACAGAATGCCTGTATGAGACTGTCTCGGGGCTTTTAAAGTAAGTCAGAGAGATGGCATATAGTCAGAGTAGCGTAAAGTCTGCATATGGATCTTTACATTACACAGAAGGAATGCTGAACTGAGACACCATACAACAAATACAATGTGTTATAAGGCAATATAGAAATAACTTCCAAATGTAGATATTCGTGAAGGTTATGTTAAAATTTTATTGGTTAAGTTTATCTTAAGGTTATGTCAGATGATGATGTTAAGGTGAGGTTTATGTCAATTCCTTGTGGTTTTTGTAATTATGTTTCTTATTTTTATCCTTTACTTCCTTCTGGTTTCTACTGTGCTATTCTCAAGTGAAAACTGTCAAATTCCCCCAAGGCATGTGTGCTATATATGCAACACAAACAGACTCCAGAGATTTTTAGCAAACGTGGTTCAATCAACATTGTATTCCAGGTGGATTAAGAATGTGACTATGCACCAAAGGTATCCATTGTCCCGATTTGTATCACCAAAAGTTCTTGTCATGCTGCAAAATAATAGACAGCATAAAAATCACAATCATTCTTCCACCTAACACTATCCAAGAAAAAAAAAGGGTCGATGCAGTATAATTCTCTTCCTGTCCAATAGCAAGAAAATGTTTGTGAACCTCTTAGCACTGTCACATACTCCAAGTCTAAAATGTTAGCAGATTTCAGTCTAACCCTGTTTATCTAGGATGCTAGACAAAGAATAATAAATTATTTCAAGATATGATAAAATAAATGGCACACAAACATGATGCATTTTCAACATGACTCAGCAATTAAAGTCCTTTTGTAGAAAAGGATGTAAACCTTTAGATTAAGTGGTGACACCTGCTTGAGAAGCAATGATTTCAAGTTATCATTTCCTACAACTTTTAGTTGTTCTCTCACACTAAATTTGAGGAATTTTGATCCATTACCCCTTATAGCATTGTTTCAGTGATGCCTAAAGGCTTATTTGCATGCATTGCCCACTTTAGGGCCTGCTGCAACATTTTAATGAGATTTAGGTCTGGATTTTGACTAGGTTTAGAATAGCATTTCTTCTTCATCAGCCATTCTTTGGTAGATCGGTTTTTATATTTAGTTAGGACCATTGTCATATTGAATTACGTACCTGATACAGCTTCAGCTCCTAGGTAAATAGCATGACATTCTCATCTAGAATCTTCTGATGCACTGTAGAATTCATGGTTTTGTCAAATGATGGCAAGCTATCCAAGTCCGGGAGCAGCAAACCATCACAGTCCCACCTCCATACTTGTTGTTTTTTAAAAGCTTCTCCTGTTTGAACTCACTAAAAAAAAATTCACCACTGAGGACAAAAAAATTCTCTCCTTGTCTGTCCACAGAATATTGTTCCAGAAGTCCTAGGGATCATCTGTATGATCGTCAGCAGATTTTAGATGCATGGCAATATTCTTATTAGAAACAAGTGCTTTCCTCCTAGATATCTTCTTACTTTGACCCTTATCAGATGAGTGTGGAACTGGGGGTCTTCTGCACTGGGCGATTCGAATTCACGTTATTTCGCAAAGTACTGTCATA
>NW_024824659.1:0-1639 GCF_019175285.1 Sceloporus undulatus
GCCATAGCCATTAAACAGTGAGTCCAGGGGAGTGTTTGAGTGGAGAGATGTAGTGTAGCTCTGCTGGAAGAAGTGTTATGCTATCCTGTGCCATACAAGATATTGTCCTTTGCTTCCCCTGGACCATTTTTCAAATGGAAAAAAGATGACTTGCAGATCACTTCCTGTTCCAAAAAAAAATAATATTAAAATGGCCTAGAATGGGCCCAATACATGACATTGTTTCCCCAATTTAAAACAAACAATTCATTTTTTCTGAGGATTTTTCTGGGGAGTGTATAGCCGTCTCCTAAGATTGCCCAGGACTCTGCTCTTGGCCATTACACATTGTCATTCTAATCTAAAATTATTTGTGGCCTTTCCTGTAACTGAACAGGTTCAAAATAAAACTGCAGAAATGGCATCCTGACAAAAACCCAGATAACAAGAAGGAATCTAAAGAGAAGTCCAAAGAGATCACGGAAGCATATGAAATATTCTTATTTGGTAAGGGTTCAGGCTCCTCACCTCTTCTTCTGGTTTTACTTTCCTAGTGATTTACAAGTTGACCCAGGGACCTCCAAACAGAATCCATCTTTTCGTTTTTAAGTGATTGTTGGGGGAACAAAAGGTGGGAGTGGTGGGAAAGCAAGGGTGGCTTATAAATTTCCTTGTAACTCTCCACCAGCTATTTCCTTTTTAAAATTCCATATATAGAGGTGGTGGTGGTGGTGGTGAGAAGCCTCACCTGGAAATACTCATAGATTTTATCCCACAAAATCCTGAGCCATTTTTTTGTTAGAGGTCACGTGCCAAGGTCCCTGTCACATTGTACAATTATAGCACTGTAGCTCCATTTTAACTACCATGGCTTCTTATGGAATCTTGGGATTGGCAGTTCAGGTAGGGATATTTAAAATCCTCAACCAAAGATTTTGTAAACCGCTATGATCTCTAAGGAATAGCGGCCTAGAAATAAACATTCATTCATTCATTCATTCATTCATTCTGCTTCTAACTACAAACCCCAGGATTGCTATCATGGTGCTAGACTGTCTTCAGCCACTTCATATGTAGAATCACAGATTTGGAAGAGACTTCAAGGGCCATTCAGTCCAAACCCCTGCCATGTGAGAACACAGAATCAAAGCACCCCCAACAGATGGCCATCCTTTTGTTTAAAAACCTCCAAAGAAGGAAACTCTAACACATTATGAGGCAATGTGTTCCACTGTCAAACAGCTCTTACTATCAGGAAATTGTTCCTAATGTTGAGGTGGAACCTCTTTTCCTGTAGGAGTTTATCACATGGGACAAATCCCATGCAGAAACGAAATTTAAACTGAAAACAACCTGCATTTGTGGGTTGTTTTTAGATGACGCTCAGGGTTAACCCAAACAGTAAGTTGAAAAAACTTGCATTTGTGGGATATGAAAGAGAAATAACGTGAAAATAACCCAAACACAAAGTTGTCAAACCAGCTCCTTTTTACTTTCACTAAATTCTGAAAGTACAAAGGAGCTTTCATTTGGATTATTTTCATGCTATTTCTCTTTCACAACAACACATCTGACAAACAACACCTGGATTTTAAAATCTCATTTCTGCACAGGATTTTACTTACTCACCCTCTGTGTGATAAATGAGTTTAATTGGTTG
>NW_024824660.1:0-1639 GCF_019175285.1 Sceloporus undulatus
GGGAAAAAGGTTTTCTATGCAGTGAATGAGTGATTCCCAAACTCTGGTCATTCAGGTGTTTTGGACTTCAGCTCCCAGAAAACTCAGCCATCTTGGCCAATGGCCATTCTGGGAAAGCCAAAGTTTCTGGAAAGCCAAAGTACTTCTGGATTAAACCATTTGAACCAATGGATCTAACTAAGAACTAATTGGTCTGCAAAGAAAGCAGTCTGACTCCTGCAGTTCTAAATGTGTACCATAGAATTAAAGGATTTTCTGGTCATGTTTTAACAGGAACATTTGCCTCACACAAGTCCTATGTTACCTTCATGGACTCCGAGTACAGGATATACTCTCTTAGAACAGGCAAGAAGTCCTCTGTCATGTCTTCACTCAGTTCCTCAAGAGCAGTAGAACAATTCCCAATGCAGGCAGACACTCCTTCCAGAGGTTCTGACAGCTCCTTTTCTAACCCACTCCAGGTTGAGTATACAGGACCATACTCTCGCAATTCCACCAGATATTCTGCAAGTGAAAAAGAGAGCCAGAATGGCTAATTTCTGAATTTTAACAATGTACCTGAGATTATTCTTTTTACAAGACACAAATCTAAATTTCAAATGACAAACATCTCATGTTTGGCAAAATCTTGTCCGGGGGGGTGGGGGGGGCTTTCAAAATCTGGAAAGGATGGTATAGAAGAATGTTATAACTAAGTAATGTGTTATATTGTAAGAGGGAGAAAATATGAACTGTCTATCTGGAGGAATTTCTTTATTCTAAATGGACACTCTGCAGATTCAGTATGCTCCCCAAAATCCTTTTACATAGCTCTTTGCGCAACATGAGATCACAAAATTACATCCAAGATCTTTGCTACATTGCTAGAACACTTTAAACATTCTGTAGGAAATGCACCAATTCTTATGAAGTACAGCATATTTTTGGATTTCCAGGGTCTCATTTTTAACAATAACTTTGTTTATACATAACCCTGGAACATGGGATGCAGCATACACCCTTTACAAAACCCTCAAGCAGTACAAAATGAATGGCATTACAAGGCAAACGGCATGCACTACTCACCAACTTCCTCCTTTATTATCCTCTGTGCTATCCTATCAATAGTTCCAAGCTTCAGAGAAAACGTATCCAGGTAGTCACCAATGGCTGCAAACTCCAATGGTCGACTTCTTAATTTATAGCTTCCTGTGACATATTTGACTGATTCTCCCATCTTGGAAAGCAAGGCCATTCCTTGTTTTTTATAAGCATTAAGATCCTGGTGGTGACAGAATAGTTAAGCAGGCTTACTTTATATTTGCATATTTCATGTTCATGAAGAAATTGAGCAAATTGAGTAACACAAAATTTCTCCGAATTGAGAAACACAAAGAAGAAACTCCAAGAACACCACTACCAAGATCTGACTCCTTTTTATAATGAAGCTAAAAGAGATGTGATTTTCTCTTAAGCTTTCACCAGGCATACAATGTAATGAGGAAGTTTTATGCTTTAATCATAAATGAACATTGCCAGAACACTTTTGATTCCCGGAGACTAATTTTTAACAGTAATCTTGTGTATACATAACACTGTACCATGGGCTGCAGCACCTATCCTTTACCAATTCAGTCAAGCAGGTAGTTAAAAAGATACT
>NW_024824661.1:0-1638 GCF_019175285.1 Sceloporus undulatus
GTTCATCCCTCCCTATTTGAGGTTAAATTAATAATGTTGGTGTGAGTAACCTGAGCATGACACTGTTCTGGATGCCCCAAATCCATATAATGACTGTATCCTTACTCAGAGCTACCAAAGAAGAAATTGAAGGGGAACTGTCATGAGGAAATCAGTAGAAGCAGATAGTCAGGCATTTGAAAAATATTCCAATATATATATATGTAAAATTACTTTGATTGAAAAGTGGCATCATTTCCTGTGAGACTGCCATAGAGTGTTGAGTCAGAGCACATGGCATGATGCAAGCTAACTACAGAGGATGGTTCATGCTGTGTGGCAGCAGGAGATGCCTCACAACCAATACAGTATACAGCTCACATGTGGATTGATGTGGGTTGGAGTTGTGTGTACAAGAGATTGTGAAATATAGGAAGGGCAATGAATTCAGCTTCCTTACCAACATAGGTCACATTTTTGTAATTCTCCATCATCACATAATTGTACATAAGTCTCTGCTTCTTTGTCAATAGTTTCCATTCATCCTCAGTGAAATATACCGCCACTTCTGCAAAGGTCACCTGCAACAGAAAATAGTCCTCATTCAGAGAATGACTAAAAAAAAAGGGGGGGGGGAGCACATGAAGCATCCCAAAAATTATTTGATCACCTAAGAATTTAGTCCAGGAAATAAACTTTAAATTCTGTCAGCAAGAAAAAAGCTACTGCCTTTGAAATCCATTTTGTCTCAAATTCTTTCAATATAATATACAATAGATTAATCAATATAATTTAGGCCATGGCTGGGATATTGATGATGGATTAGGATACTGACTGTCCCAACACATACAGTACATTTAGCCACCAAAGATTATAGTGGATTTAGCAATTTGTTGCCAAATTTCAGAGGCAAATGTCATTTTTAAAAAGCAGTTCTGGAGAGCACTGTGGGTTTTTAGGGCCATGGGGCCACCCCCACTTTATATCCAGTGATATTCTCCCATATCACCCAATGTTTCACAGCTGGTAAATACAAGACACACGTGGACAAGGAAAACCAGAAAGTGGTGAAGATGGTCAAAGTTGTTTATGAAAAAGATCCCACAAGCGGGAAAGGGCACAGCAGTTTGCTTTTGCCTTGGACTCCTAGAAAAGGAGTCCCCTTTCTTTCTTCTATTATCACCTCTCCCGACCTTCAAGTAGATGGGGTGCAAACTCCTTTGCACGCTTTATGCAGAAATTGAAGTGACTGAAGACGGGGGAAAGTAGTAATAGGAGACAGAAACCAGAACATTTGAAAAGCCCCTGAAAAAGTGGGGCAACAGAGGATTAACCAGGACTGTCTCTGCTAAATTGGGAGAGTACTGTATGTTCTTCGCTTGCTTTTATGAGCTGG
The DNA here is from genome assembly GCF_019175285.1 of Sceloporus undulatus. Classification (NCBI taxonomy): domain Eukaryota; kingdom Metazoa; phylum Chordata; class Lepidosauria; order Squamata; family Phrynosomatidae; genus Sceloporus; species Sceloporus undulatus. The sequence continues at coordinate 1,376 of NW_024824661.1, forward strand.
CCCAGCAGTGACACACATAAAACTAATAGTCAAGAACATTGACTCACCAAAGAGTTCTTGCACCTCTGCATCCTCTTTCGCTTGGAGCCCAACTCCCTCTGCTTGGCCTCTGTGTCGGCCATCAGGTGGGCAGGGGGACCTGGTGGTCTTGCCCTTGGGTCACTTCCAGCAAAAGGTGCCCCAAAGCTGTGTCCAAGGGGGCCGAGATGAGGTTCCTGAGAAAAGAGACCAGAGATTCAAAAAAGGACACAAATTGGATCTCC
>NW_024824662.1:0-1638 GCF_019175285.1 Sceloporus undulatus
ATTAACACTATATTGGCCTCCTTCCACGTGTCTGGGATTCCCTCCTCGTTTATATTATTTAAAGTTTTTTGATAAAGATCCACCAATTCTTGGCTGAATATTTTATAGAATCCAGCTGAAAAGCCATCTGGACCGGGCGATTTCCCATTTTTCATTTTATTAATTGCTTGTTTGATTTCCGTCTTAGTTATTTTACTATTTAGTTGTTTTTTCATTTCGTCCGTTATATTTAGTTTTTGGATATCTTCCAGATATTTCTGAATCCTCTTTTCCATCTCATTACATGCTGGTTGCCTTTCATATAACTGTTGGAGATAATTCAAAAATATTCTTTTAATTTCTTTCTCTTCTGTATACAACTTTTGATCTTCTTTTATTTCGCATATCATGCTTTTCTCCTTTTTCTTTCTTACTTTCTTGGCCAGATATCTGCCTATCTTGTTCCCAAATTCAAAATGTCTCTGTTTTAAAAATTTCATATTTTTACACAATTCTTCGTTTGATTTACTCTCTAATTCTTTTTTCAACATTGCCAATCTTTTCATTAATTTTTTACTTTCACCCTTGGATTTTATTAATTCTTTCTCTAGTTTTTGAATTTTTTCTGATATTTCAGTAATTTCATTATTTCTTTTTCTTTTCTTTTCTGAGCTTTTCTTTATTATAAATCCTCTTATCACCGCCTTCATCGTGTCCCATATTACTTTCATTTTCATGTTTGGATCAAGATTCTCTTTCACATAATATTTTATTTGTTCTTTAATCTGATTTTTAATTTTTTCATCTTTTAATAGATTCTCGTCTAATTTCCAGGTAAATTCTGTTTTCCTTTGTTTTAATTCCAATACAATTTGATTGTGGTCCGACATCTTGTTGATCTTTATCTTAACGTCTTTTATCTCCTGAATTATTTTTTTCGATATAAAGAACATGTCGATTCTCGAGGCCGATTTGTGTGGGTTTGAATAAAATGTGTAATCCTTTAATTTTTGAAATTTGAGTCTCCAGGGGTCAATTAGTGAAAAGTGTTCTTGTAGTGTAAAAAAATTTTGGGGCAATTTTCCTTGTTGGTCCTTAATTTTCTTTTTAGATTGTCTGTCTAATTTAGGTTCCAGGACTCCATTCCAATCCCCCATAAAAAATATGTTGGTCAATGTTTTCAAGTTTATCAAGTCGTTTTAACAATTTCTTATAAAATTTTCCTTTATTTTGTAATGGTCCATAAACACTCAGTATCAAAGTCTTCTTCCCATTCCATTCGATTTCAATTCCTATGTATCTTCCATTTTCATCATTTAGAATCTCCTTGGCCGGTATATTATTCTTTACATACATAGCTACCCCGTTTTTCTTTTTCTTGTCTGCACTTATAAACGCTTGTCCTAGTTTCGGGTTTCTAATATATTTAACATCTTGTAACCTTATCCTTGTTTCTTGAATACTAATAATTTCATGTTTTTCTTTTTCTAGTTCATGAAAAATCTTCTTTCTCTTAAAAATTGAGTTTATTCCCTTCACATTCCATGAGAGGAACTTCATTTTGCTTTCCTACTTCTATATCTCTTCTCCCCCTTCTTCTCCTTCTTCTTCACCCTCTCTTTCCTCCTCTTCTCTTTGCCGTTCTTCTTCCAGTGCCGC
>NW_024824663.1:0-1638 GCF_019175285.1 Sceloporus undulatus
AGAGGTGTTTTGGATTATGTTTTTAAACTTTTGAATGTTTTAATCTTTATTTTATACTGGTTTAACTGTTTTTATTGTTTTTTATTGTTTTTAAAGTGTTTTTATCTTCTGAGCGACCTTGGCTCCCTTTTTAGGAGAAAGGGTCAATAAAAATAAAACAAACAAACAAATAAAATGTACAGTCAGTTCTCCTTATTGGCGGATTTGAGCATCTGCAGATGGCAAACCCGGAAGTATTCCCGAACGGCAGCGCGCGTGCATGTGCGCCGCCATTCAGGACTACTTCCTTCTCCTCCTCTCCTTGCTTCCCTCCTCCCTTCCCTCCCTCCCTGCCTCCCTCCCTTCCCTCACCCTTACTTACCTTTGTGACCTGGACTGCTTGGCCTCCTCGCCGCTGCCGCCACCACGGGAAAAGCCAGGCGGCAGCGGAGGCCAAGCCTCGGCCTCCTCGCCGCCGCCGCAGAAGGACCTGATGGTGGTGTTGGAGGCCTCTTGGCCCCAACAGCACCGCCACCGGGCCTTTCCTGCAGCGGCGGTGAGGAGGCCGAGTCGAGACGCTGGAGGTCTTCAAGGCCACCAGCGCCGGCACCCGGCCTCCTGGAGCCTCCGCCGCCACAGAAGGGCCGGGTGTCGGTGTTGGAGGCCAAGAGGCCCCCAGCACTAACACCTGGCCCTTCCGCGGAGGTGGCAAGGAGGCCGGGTGCCAGCGCCAGAGGCCTTGAAGGCCTCTGCCGCTGCTATGCTCCGCACCCCCTCTTCGCCGGGTGACGGTGCGGAGGAGGCGCGGAGCACAGCAGCGCAAGGCCTCCGGCACCGGCATCTGGCCCTTACGCAGTGGCAAAGAGGCTGGATGCCAGCACTAGAGGCCTTGAAGGCCTCTAGCGCCGGCATCTGGCCTCCTCGCAGCTGTGCAAGGGCCGAATGCCAGCGCTGGAGGCCTGGGAGGCCTCCGGCACGGCGGCTCTGCCTCCTTGCAGCCACCATGGGAAAGGCCCGGTGGCGGTGCTGCTGGGGGCCAAGAGGCCTCTAGCACCACCATCGGGCCCTTCCATGGTGGCGGCGAGGAGGCCAAGGGTTGGCCTCCGCTTCCGCCAACCAGCTTGTTCCGCGGCGGCGGCGAGGAGGCCAAGCCGCCGTTCCTGGAGGCCTCCCAGGCCCAAAAGGAAAGTAAGAGGGAGGGAAAGGAGGGAGGCAGGGAGGAGGGAAGCGAGGGAGGGAAGGGAGGAGAGGAAGGGAGGCCAGGGACTTTTGTTCCCAATTGCGGCACGCAAGCACATGCGCCGCCATTGGGAACAATAGGGACTTGAGCATACGCATATTTTGGTATACGCGGGGGGGTCCAGAACGGATCCCCCGCGTATACCAAGGGCCCACTGTATTACCTTTGTCTTGTATTTTTCTTTTCTGGTTCAGAATGAGAAGAATTACTAGTTGAGCCACCAGGTTCTGAATCCTGACTCTTATCCACTTCTTCTTCTTCTTCCTCCTCCTCCTCTTCCTCCTCATAGTCAGACACAGCAGTGCTATGTAATGGAAGGTCTAGATAAAATGGAAAATACCCTGTAGTAATAAACTGTTTCATCTTCCCTGTAGTCTTCCTGTTGTTTCTTCCTCACAGTTATGAGGCAGTAAAATGCA
>NW_024824664.1:0-1638 GCF_019175285.1 Sceloporus undulatus
AAAAAAAAGACCATTTTTTGTGACAAAAGCACTGATAACTATTTTTGTCTGTGTAATATTTTGTCAGATATTTTCATCAGTAGTCTAGTATGCATGTCAGTTATAAAGACAATATTAATGGTGGCTGCACCCTGAATGATATTTTGTGTTTAGGATACACATTCCTACACTTCCCTGGAACTAATTGAGCCTAAACTGTTCTCAAAGGAGCCAAGCAACAATGGAAATGAAGGAAAGTGATTAGATGTTACAGTGATGGAGTGCTGCAAAAGGTGGTAGCTATCCAAAGGGAGGAAAGAGTACACTGTCATCAAGCACTTCAGAACAATAAAGGAAATCTCAGTGAGATCATATAATTGTGTTGCTAATTACATTGTTTCTCATGTTAGCAGCACTGGAATCTGTGCAACTTAATGGATCTTGGTGAGCACAAATTGATTTGGAAGTGATCCAAATAATGCCAGCTTTATTACAATGCTTCCTCTTTTCATCTACCACATTTATTCTGTGTAGTGTTTCACATTCCCTTCAATGCAAAGTGAAGTTTTGATTGTTTCCAAAATTCTAATATGTAATTAAATATATCTGATTAAGGATTGGTCTCCATTCAGTAAGACCCGTTACAGACTGCTGAGAAGCGGTGGTCTGCCGCCGCCGCCGGTTGCAGTGTCGGGGAACCGTAGCAGCCAAATGGCGCGGTTCCCGGACGCTGCAGAGAAGGAGCCCTGGAAGAGACGCCGCGAGGCACTAGTTGCGCACTCACGGCATCACTTCCGGGGTGCGACGTGCGGACGCAGAGCGTCCGCTACGTCAAGATGGCAGCAGCCATGTGGAACGGCCGCCACCATTTGTTACGGACTCAGTCCGTGGTAGGGTTAGGGGCGTCTGGAAGAGACACCCCTTTCTAACCCTAGCATGGACTAAGTCCGTCCTAGGGTGCCCGTGTGTAACAGGCCCAAGGAAACTTTAATAGAGACTCTGATAAACAATGCCAAAAAAAAGTAAATTGTTTTACTTAAGATATAAGCTTGCAAGAGCAGCACACATGGAAAGCAGGAAGTGCTATTTTAATGTTCTAAAACAACGATTCCCATTTTTTTTGGTCCTCCTGATGTTTTGGACTCAGCTCCCATAATTTCTGGCAACAACAACAAATTCTTCTTATTATTATCATAATCATCATCAATTTCTTACCCATCTCTCCCTATGGATCAAGGTGGGGGACAACAACAATTAAATAACAATATCATTTAAAACATATCAGTTTAAAACACATATCAGTTTAAAATGGCAAATAAGATGTAGGTCCAAAACACACTGCAGAAATAATCCAGTTTGAGACCACTTTAATTGCCCTGGTTCTATGCTAAGGAATGCTAGGAACTGTAATTTTGTGAGACATTTAGCCTTCTCTGTCAGAGAGCTCTCATGCCACAATAAACTACAGCTCCCAGGAATTCCTAGCACTGCGCCAGGGCAATTAAAACTGTCTCAAACTGGATTATTTCTGCAGTGTGTTTTGGAGCATACAAATATTAAAACAATCCACATTTAAAACCCACCATTTAAAATTCACAATTTTAAAATCATCTGGATAGGTCTGCTGGAAGAGACTGGTCTTCAATGCCCTTTCAAATT
>NW_024824665.1:0-1638 GCF_019175285.1 Sceloporus undulatus
GATGGGTTGGTAAGTGAAAAGGGAATTCAACTTGTTCTCACACAGAAGATGCAATACACTTTGCTTTCCTGTTGGTCAGGTAACAGAAACACCATTGTTTTATCCAGAGATTCAGAAAGTTACATTTTAGGGCTACACCATCCAAAGTTGTAGTCATGGGACCATGGTGTGGTCATGGGGGATGCTGGGAATTGCAGTCTGAAAAAAACACAACTTAGCCAACTTCTGGCCTTATTCCTTTTTTACTGTCCTATTTAAGCAGGAATCAACTGTTGCACAAGCTTTTATTTTGCTGAGTGGAATTCCCCTGAAAATAAGTTAAAAATACAGTTAACCCTGCATTTGCATGGACTTCATATCTGTGACCCTCGCTTACTAGCGAGGAGCAAATGGAGGGAATTAAAATGGGGCACATGCCTGAGGCGCGCACCCGTAGCCTCTTGCAAGCACGCGCCCCCATTTAAGCCTGTGCGGCTTGAATATGTGTGAGTGTCCATTTTCATGGAGGGGTCCAGAATGAATCCCCCGCGAAAATGGAGGGCTTACTGTACAGTCACCTCTTCAAGTCTGCGGACTTGAAATCCACAGACTTGAAAATCCACGGAGGGATGACTGCTGTGGATACATACCCCGCAGGCACACACCTTATTCAAGCCTCTGGGGCTTGAATGTGTGTGAGTTTTGGAACTCATGGGGGGGGGTCTGGAATGGATCACCTGCAAGTTCCAAGGGGCGGCTGTACGTGCAAACCTACAGATGTTTTTGACTGCAGATCCCATCAACCTCAGTAGACATAGACACTTGTCACACCAGGGTGGGAAGAATCATCTAGCACAATGAAAAATTGATTGTTTCCCCTTTTCCAGTTGTCAAGTTTGGCCACACAATAGGCCAGATGGGCTGATAACTGAGCACCACAGACTACTGTCCTATGAGACCTTAAAAAACACCATGTGGTTGCTGAGATCTGTGAAAAAGGTAGAGACTAATCTACAGGAAGTTTCCCCCTGATGATGCAAAACACTGTCAAGTGCCATATTATTAAAAAGCACTGCTATTTAGAAACGAGTGAGGATTTATGGGTGTGCAGTGCACAGGCTCAGAGGATGGTAATGGCAAATCCCCTCTGAAGAAACTTGCCAAGAAAATCCTGTGATAGGTTCGCCTTAGAGTTGTTGTAAGTTGGAGAGGACTTGAAGGCATGCAACACACACACACACACGTTCCTCAGTAAGTTTGAGCTATTCCACATACTCACACTTCTAGCCTGGAGGTATCATGAAAAGATACAGTGTTATTCAGAGTGATGGTCCCTGGACTGGTGCTGGTCTTTGACACATTTCCAACTGTAGCCATTGGGCACAAATATGGTATGGTCCATAGCACAATTGGGGGAAAAAAAGGTCTCCTGCATTAGATCATCTGAGAAGCATTGTTCTATGAGATGGCCTAGAAATATATCCAACCTAACACTACACTTTGGCACAAGACATATAAGATTATCGCACTGCGTTCTGAGAACGTTCCATATCATCATGTGATGAGAACGTTCCTGGAACGGATATTACCGCATTAGAAATCAAAACGTGATCAGAACGGGATCAGAACGGCAGTTTACCGCACTGCGATTCCTTTTTC
>NW_024824666.1:0-1638 GCF_019175285.1 Sceloporus undulatus
TCTTGGTTGCCTTTTTAAAGCCTTAAAGACTGGTGATATATATCAGATCTCTTCCAGAGGCTATTTCTTAACTTGGAAGTGACAGAAGAGGAGGTCCTCTGGGTAAATGCAGCCAGCCTACTTTTTAATAGTAATTCTTTACAAGATGCCCTCAATGTGTGGGGCGGATTGTATGGGAGAAGGGGATCCCATAAGTAAGCTGGACCCAAGCCATGAAGGGCTTTAAAGGTTATAACCAAGATTTTGTCTTGTTCCCGGAAATTAACAGGCAATTAGTGAAGATACTTTATTATAGGTCTAACATGGTCACCTCTAGATCTTCCAGTGACCACTTTGGCTGCCATATTTTGAATTAGATGAAGTTTCTGGACTCGGTTGAAGGGTAGCCCTTTGTAGACCGCATTGCAGAAGTCAAGACATGAAGTTACCAGCGCATGCATCATAGTTTTTAGGTCTTCAGGTTCCAGTTGGTGTATCAACTGAAACTGATATCAGGCACTCTTGGCCATAGCATCTATCTGAGTTGACATCTGGAGCGACGGTTCCAGGAGCACCCCCAAACTTCAAATACTGTCCTTTAGGGGAAGTGTGACCCTGTCCAGGACCGGTTGACAAACCTCCATACCTGGATTAGGATATCAAACAACAAGTAATTCTGTTTCATCTGGATTCAGTTTTAATCTCTTTTTCCTCATACAGCCCATTACTTTCTCAAGACATTCATTCAGAGGGGAGATGCCTTCCTTTGTTGACGCTGACGTCTGCAGCATGGAGAGATACATCCATGTGTCACCAGCAACTGATAGCACCCCAGATGATCTCTCCCAGAGGTTTCATGTAGATGTTAAAGAGCATTGGGGACAGGATGGCACTCTGTGGGATGCCAAATTTAAGCTCCCTTTAGGAGAAGCAACTTTCCCCAAGCATCACCATCTGGAATCTGCCCGATGCAGTGCCCCCGAACCCCAATTCCCTCAGGCTTTCCACAAGGATGCCATGACCGATGGTATTGAAAGCCACTGAGAGATCCAAAAGGATCAACAGGGTCACACTTGATCTGTCAATACTCAAGCAGAGATCATCTACTAAGGTGACCATAGAAGTCTTGACTCTGTATCCCATCCTGAAGCCAGTTTGAAATGGGTCCAGATAATGTGTTTCATCCAAGACCGCTTAGACTTGAAGAGCAACTGCCCTCTCATCACCTCGCTTAGAAATTTTAAGATGAGAGACCAGTCTGTAATTGTTCATGTCCAAGAGATATAGAAAGGGCTTCTTCAGAAGTGGCCGTTCCACCACTTCTTTTAAGCAAGATGGAAAATAGCCCTCCGTAAGAGATGCATCTATAATATATCTCAGGTGAGTCCTAAGTGCATCTCCTCCTTGGAGGACCAGCCATGAAGGGCAAGGGTCGAGAGGGCAAGTTGTCTTCTTCACACTTCCAAGGAGCTTGTCAACATCCTTGGTGCTCACAGATTCAATTTGATCCAGTATGATCTTATTCACAGAGTCAGTGGACACCTCACCTATAGCTTCTGCAAAAACGTCGGCGTTCAAGTTGACTCTTATCTGAGAGATTTTATCTACGAAATGGCCATTTAAAGCGTCACAGTGAGCTGTGGAAGGTTCTCATAATGG
>NW_024824667.1:0-688 GCF_019175285.1 Sceloporus undulatus
TATTGTATAAACTTAGGATTTAAGCAAAATAGAATGAAAGACGATGAGATAAGGAAGTAAGGATGATAGATCTTTGAGAAATAGAGATTTTATAGCTAATAAATAAGCAGTAAGTGAAATAGAAAGTGAGGGGGTGGGGTGGGGGAGGGGAGGGTTAAGAAATATTGGAATATAGAATTTGGAATGCTTTGGTATTGCCCTTTTTATGTTGTAAATAATTTCAATAAAGATTATTTAAAAATATTAAAAAAAAAAAAAGAAAGGCCAGATCAGAGCCACAGGGTGAGCTGCCGCAGCCCTGATCCATCGCAAAAAGGGGCGACTGCAGACTGTCCCTTAGGGGTGGTCTGTAGAGCTTCTCAGTTAAGATGATAGTGAAGGATCTCAATGCAGGCAGAGGCCATTCCCCTTCTTGCTCATATGGACAAAGGGCAATAAAAGACAGATAATAAAGCTGCACCTACACTGTAGGATTAATGCAAATTGATGGCTCCATGCTTTGGAATTCTGGGGGCTATAATGCATATACACATAGAATCATAGAGTTGGAAGAGACCACAACGGCCATCCAGTCCAACCCTATTATGCCATGCAGGAAATCTCAATCAAAGCATCCCCGACAAATGGCCATCCAGCCACTATTTAAAGACCTCTGAGGAAGGAGACTCGACTGCACTTTGAGGAAGGA
>NW_024824667.1:788-1638 GCF_019175285.1 Sceloporus undulatus
AGACCACAACGGCCATCCAGTCCAACCCTATTATGCCATGCAGGAAATCTCAATCAAAGCATCCCCGACAAATGGCCATCCAGCCACTATTTAAAGACCTCTGAGGAAGGAGACTCGACTGCACTCTGAGGAAGGAGTGTGTTCCAGTGTTGAACAGCTCTTACTGTCAGTTCCTTCTTCCTAATGTTGAGGTGAAATCTCTTTTCCTGGAGCTTGCATCCATTGTTCCGGGTCCACGTCTCTGGAGCATTAGAAAACAAGCTTCCTCCCTCCTCAAGATGACATCCCTTCAACTATTTAAACAGGGCTATCATATCACCTCTTAACCGTCTCTTCTCCAGGCTAAACACCCCCAGTTCGCTAAGGTGTTCTTCATAGGGCATGGTTTCCAGGCCCTTCACCATTTTAGTCACACTCCTTTGGACACGCTCCACTTTCTCCACATCCTTTGTAAGTTATGGTGCCCAGAATTGGACACATAATTCCAGGGTCTTTCGTCTGCCCCACTTTCCAGGAGGGAGGGGGCTCCTCAAAGACCTTTTTATATATGGATCATGATCCCCTCCATGGCCATGCCTCTCTCTAAGGGATTCCCCCACCCTCTTTTCTCATACTAACCCCCCAAGTACCTGGGCCCCAAGGAATCCTCCGAGGAGGAGGCGAAGAAGGAAAGAGGGAAAGGAGGCCTGGTAGCCCCCTGCCTTTCTTTGAGGAAAGAGGGGCTTCCTTCCTTCTTATTGTCAAAGGGTTAAAGTCAGCACACTGGGAAATGCTTAGATGTGTGTGTGTGTCTGACCATGAGTATCCAGCACTGGAAAGGACAAGGCTGATTATACACAGCTGATGCTCA
>NW_024824668.1:0-417 GCF_019175285.1 Sceloporus undulatus
TTTTATGCGCAGAGCGCATATTAGGGTTAGGGAGGTGCGGAAGCACCGCACCTCCCTAACCCTAGTACGCGCTCTGCGTGTACTTTAATGGCGGTGTGTAACCCGCCCTAGTTTGGTCATGCAAACCGACTTGGTGATCTTGGGAAATTCACACTCTCAGCCTTAGATGATGGCAAAGGTAAACCTCCTCTAAAGAAACTTGCCAAGAGAAACCAGTTATTGTTTTCTCTTAGGTTCACCATAAGTCGGAAATGACTTGAAGGCACACAACAATAAACTATAAAGCCCAATATTTCATAGAATGTCACCAAGACAATTAAAGTGGAATCATACTACAGTGGTACCTCGGGATACGAAATACCCAGGTTACGAAATTTCCGGGATACGAAAAAATCCCATAGGAAATAATTGTTCCGG
>NW_024824668.1:517-1638 GCF_019175285.1 Sceloporus undulatus
CGTAACCTGGGTATTTCGTATCCCGAGGTTACGAAATTTCCGGGATACGAAAAAATCCCATAGGAAATAATTGTTCCGGGTTACGAATGTTTTTCGGGTTACGAAAAAAATTTGGTGCTTTTTTCGGCTTTTTCGCACGGAATCGCGGCTTTTCCCCATTAGCGCCTATGGCATTTCGGCTTACGAAGGCTTTTCGGGTTACAAAAGCGGCCGCGGAACGAATTAATTTCGTAACCCGAGGGAGCAGTGTACTCTAATTCTGTAGTGGAAAAGGGCTCTATGCCCACTTACCATTTTCACCCTTAATGTCCTAGAATGGCAGCTATGAAAGAACTAGAGATGATTATGAAATGTAAAGATATATCATTGGATATTAAAGTTAGGGTTGTGCATGGCATTATATTTCTGATTTCTATGTATTGTTGTGAAAGCTGGACAGTGTAGAAAGCTGATTTGAAGAAAATCAACTCATTTGAAATGTGGTGTTGGAGAAGAGTTCCATGGATACTGTGGACTGATAAAAAGACAAATAAATCAAGCCTGAACACTCCCTAGAAGCCAAGAGGACTGAACTAGGATTGCGTACTGGGCCATATCATGAGAAGACATGGCCCACCAGAAAAGACAATAGTGCTTAGTGAAGTAGAAGGCAGCAGGAAAAGAGGAAGACTGCATTGGTGATGGTGAGAGACAGTCAATGAAGCCTTGGCCCTGAGTCTGCAAGACCTGAGCAGGGCTGCTGATGGAAGGATGACTTGGAGGTCTCTTGTTCACAGGTTTGCCCTAGAAATGTGGAATTAACAATAGTTGAAAGCAACAGTAACCATAGAGAACAGATGCATATAAGATTTATGTCTGCATGTGAAGATCTTATGGACTCAGTTTTTCAGAGTATCTCTGTTTCAGCTGTAAGATGGGCTCCAACTTTGTTGGTGTCCTTCAAAATCTCTAATGCCTATTTGACACAGATGGTTGTTTGATACACTATACTCTTCCATTCACAAACTGCCACCTTGAAACTGAAGCCGTATAGATAGGGTTGCCATAGTTGGCGAACTGAAAAATGGGACAAATGTAGGACAAGGTTTAAAAATGTAGGACTTTTTTAAAAAAATTTCCTA
>NW_024824669.1:0-1638 GCF_019175285.1 Sceloporus undulatus
CCCCCCCCCTTGGCTATGTCCCTGTGATAGTTTGGCCTTAGGGCTCCTATGTCAGAAATGACTTGAAGGCACACAACAAGAACAGCAACAGTCAACCAGTTGAATGGTGAGTTAACACGTAGCTAAGTCCAACTGAGACCAATAGGACTAGTGGGGATTTTGTCTACAGCTGCCTTCCTGTTGAAAATTTCAACCCATTGTAGCCATTGTTGAACAGTGTGTCTACACATTGGTCAATTGAGTTGTGTCTTGTTCTGGTCACCTCAATTCCAGAAGGATGTGTACAAGCTGGAGCATGTCCAGAAGAGGGTGACCAAAAGGGTGAAAGGTCTGGAAACCACCAAACCCTATGAAGAAGGGCTAAGGGAGCTGAGTGTGTTTAGTGTGGAGAAGAAAAGGTTAAGGGATGACATGATAGCCATGTTCAAATATTTGAAGGGATGTCGTGTTGAGGACAGAACATGCTTGTTTTCTATTGCGCCAAAGACTACTACACAGAGCAATCGATTCAAGCTACAGGAAAAGAGATTCCACCTCAACATTAGGAAGAACATCCCAATGGTAAAAGTTGTTAGACAGTGGAAGATGCTGTCTCAGAGGGTGGTGGACTCTTCTTTGGAGGTTTTTCATCAGAGGCTAGAGGGCCATCTGTCACAGGGAGTGCTTTGATGGTACCTTCCTGCATGGTTAGACTAGATGGTCTCTGGGGTCTCTTTCAACGCTATGATTCTATGGATGAATACCATGAGTCCACTCTATTCATTAAGGCTAATGCGGATTGGATCTCTCAGTGCATTGAACTGAGATTGAATTCAATTGAATTGTTGAATGGTGAGTAAATCATAGAATCATAGAACCATAGAGTAGGAAAAGACCATAAGAGCCATCCAGTCCAACCCCCTGCCATGGCAATGTGGGAGTGTGTTCCACTGTTGAACAGCTCTTACCATCAGGAATTTCTTCCTAATGTTTACGTGGAATCACTTTCCCTGTAATTTGCATCCATTGCTCTGTGTCCTATTCTCTGGAGCAGCAGAAAACAAGGTGATGTGAAATGTGAAGGGATGCCATATTGGAGGAGCAGAAAACAAGCTTGCTCCTATTCATGTCACAGGTCTCCTTGAGCCTTGTTGGGACCTATGGCCTGCATCCCATTGGAATCCTCAAGGCATTGGATCCACTGTTGACTGGTAGGTCAACACATAGGTAAATCCCATTGGTGTCATGAGTTTACTGTGGCCAGAAATAAAAAGGGGATCTATTTCCAGTCTCTGCTACAGTCGATGAGCCGTTGAATCAATTGATGACATATGACTCAGGGACTTACGCAAATCCCATTGACTCGATGGGTCTACTCTAGTTGGGACTATCAATAGGCCAGTTGTCCCCCCCTCTCTCTTTCTCTCTGAGACAGAGATGCAGATGACTCATTTTGGGGGTACGAGAAATAAGGACCCTTTTTTCCCTTCCTGCTCAAGAGACACAAAGGAAGAAAAATGTGAAAAGCTGAAGAAGAGGGAAAGAGGTTGGAGGGTAGGGGTGAGATTGAAACACCCCCCCTTTCCCCCCCACCCAGACTCAGGCTTCAAGGCTTGGGGGGAAAGGAATGGAAAAAAACCTCCAGCTTTAGAGAAGGAT
>NW_024824670.1:0-1638 GCF_019175285.1 Sceloporus undulatus
GTTAGAGTTATAAGAAACCTCAAGGGCCACTCAGTCCAACCTCCTACGTATTTCAGACAGCATAGGTTTTGTAATAAAGAAATCAAACGAGAATGTGGGGAGGGGGATGAGGGTTTTAAAAGGAATACTGGGGCGGGGTTTATAAATTTGGGACAGTTGTAAACATGAAACAGAATATGACACGTATGTATATTAGAACCACTGCTCCTAGATAGTCAATAATATTTGTGTTAATAGTCTGTTTAGTGGACAGAGCAAGTTGGAATTCAGCACTTTCCTTTTTTCCAGTGAGATTTCAAGCTCTACATTGGGGGGGGGGGGGACTATGAGAGACTAAAGGCATTAGCCCCCACAAGACCTTGAAAGGTTTCATCCTTTCCATACCTTAACCTGCAATAAATAAATAAATAGATAAAATCATTTAAACCCCCCCCCCCTCCTCAGATGTCCTTTAGGGAGCAGGGGGAAATCATGTTTGGGAAAATTCCTGAGTCCCTAGAAAGAATTTGGAAATCGGTCACTTAGGGACCAAAAAAAATCCTGGGAAATTGTTGCAAAAGGTTGTTTTGACCTCTGTTGGTTGGGGAGGTGTCCAAATGAGGTGGAAATATCCTCCACTCACCCTGCAGGTCATTCTGGGGCATTTTGGAGCAATTTGGGGGACCCTAAAGGCCATGAAAATGGCCCTAAGGGGGTCACATGCAACCTATGGGCTGGACCTTGCCCACCTCTGCTGTACGTAAACATATGTGTACATTGACAAATGTAAATATCTATTTATTGGGAACATTCATTAATGTATGTTAGTCAATGGGATGAACTATTAACGTCTGAATAGGTACATTAGTACAGTAATGTACTTGGGAAAAGTGTGGGAATAAATGTAAACATTAGGAAAAATGCATGCAAAAGTAAGTGTGTCTTTCTGTGTGGGAAGAAAAAATGTCTCATAAGCTGCTCTAGATCTGGGATGTGACAAAAATGGGATTATGAGGAACATAACATCAATGGAGTGAGGTGAAGGAAGCTGCAAGCTAGATTTCAGTTTGTCCTCATGATAGAAAGAGTAACTTCAGCGAAGCACTTTTTTGCCAGGGCCAGTGGGAGACAAACAGTTAAACCTCTCATCCCCACCCAATTTCTCATGGTTTTGAGGCAACCCAGAATGTCTTGTGGCTGTGATTGACAGAGCAAAACGCAAACACAAACACAAAAAGCAAAATATGTGTAGTAAATGTATTCACACACATCACAAGCTGTCTAGTTTGGTCCAGATGCATTGGAAAATCAGTGTCTTGGACAGCTGCCATCACTGGTATGAACTGTGCCACCAATTATGATTTCCTATAACGTTATTGCAGCTATATCCTTATGTATTTCAAATGCCTCTCTGCATGATTGTCATGAAGCACAAAAGAATACAGAGGACAAAGTACGTCATTATCTCACAGCTTGCTGCCTAAACACCAGGCTCCCTCCACTGCCACAGCCCTCTGTGATTAGTTAACCCACAATTTTGTCTCAAGTGTTGGTGCTCCTCTAACTGTGTAGAAGTGGTTGCCCATATGGATCTTTACCTCAAAATTGCAGATGTGGCCTTCTTGTTGCTCCTGTATGTATGTTCATTGCCAGATAAAT
>NW_024824671.1:0-1638 GCF_019175285.1 Sceloporus undulatus
TTAGGATCAAGTCCAGGATTTCTGATCCTCTTGCTCCTTCCTCGACTTTTTGAAAGAGGAAATTATCTGCAAGGCACATCAGGACTTTGCTGGGGAGCCTGTACTTAGCTGATCTAAGCATCTTTCTATCTTTCACTGATAGAACTGGTGAGAATACCATCTGTGCCCCTACACTCTTCACTTTTCTCCCCAGGGCTTCATAGGTGATCTGTTCAGAGGTATTGTTTGCAGTGTCATTGGTGTCCATATGAATCAAAAGAGAGGAGTACTGTCGTGTGTTCTTGATGAAGTTTGGCAGCATGTCAGTGTCATTCTGGATACGCATGCCAGGAAGTCAGAACACTTCCTGATTCAGCTTGTCTGGCTGGCACACAGTTACCTCTGTACCCCTGAGCAATGAATCCTCTACCACCAGCTTTCTTTTCTTTATGCAGTTGGTAGTTAAGTTGTTTCCTTCCTTAGCATGCAGGATCTCCTGCTGCTAGCCTCCTGTTTGTGCCTCTTGAACACCATCCTCAGGAAGAAGTAGGCAATTACTTCGTTGAAGCAGTTCCAAATCCCTTGTGTATGATCTGCTGCTGACCATGACCGTCCTTCAGGGTGCTTGCTCAGTGTTACAGCCCTCTGCATTTTCACTGGCTGGTTCTGTACAACCAGTTCTCCCTCTATTCTGTCATGGAAGTCCCCATGTCCTCTGATGTGTCTGAAGAGTCTCAACACATGGCTGCAATGTGTTGTAATGCAGTGGAATGTTTCATTCTAGTTCTAAGGCTTTCTTCTCTGGAAAGAAAGTAACAGCAAGAAAAGTGAGCAGCAAAACAGTCATATAGGTAATAGGATGTATTGCTTAACAGCAATGGGGTGCTTTTCAAGCACTGAAACAAGAAATGAGAATGCATTTACTTTTTAAAAATTATAGTTTATGCTCTATAGGCATTTACTGAAGATAAGATGGTGCTAGAGTGCTCAGTTTAATCCTTTTTGGCCACTGTAGTTCCATGCTGAGTGTAACTTCCAGGGATTGTTCGTTTGGATGCCTAAGATTTCAGATTTTGAATCTTCTTTCTGAGAAAATGGATTTCATTCTCACAAGGTAAAGTAATGTCCTTAAATTTAAATGGGTTCAGAAAAGGAGTAGATCAGTTCATGCTAGTCATGATGTCTGTGTGCAACCTTGGAGGCTGAGAGGCTACTTGTTACTTCACATCACTTGTTAGGAAACAGCAGCTGGAAAAGACTTAAGACCTGCACAGTTGGCTGCTATGGTAAACAGGATGCTAAACTAGATACCAGACAAACCTTTCATCTAATTCATAAGGCTTCATCTTATGTTCTTAATATGGGTGCAGCAGGAAGTGGGACATAAGAAAATAGAAATCAAGCAAGATGGTAATGAAAATTCTTAAAAACAAATGAACAAAAAGATCTCAGTGCTAAAGAAATGCCTGGAGTTGGTCATTGTCCATTTAGGTTGTCTCCAAATTCCAATCATTTTTTGCAAAGGTTTTCTTGAAGACATTATTAGAAGCAATGAATGTTCTTTTGTGCTCAAAAGAATGTGAAGTCATACCATGCCTGAATATGGCATGACTCACTCATATTAGGACATTTTCCAGAATTATAAAGGCCACTGCCATC
>NW_024824672.1:0-1638 GCF_019175285.1 Sceloporus undulatus
AATGCCAGCATTGTGGGAAAGGTTTTTCTCAGAAGCCAAGCTTAGTGAAACATCAGAGAGTCCACACAGGAGCAAAGCCCTACAAATGCCAGCATTGTGGACAGTGTTTTGCTCAGAAGTCAAACCTAGTGAGACATCAGAGAGTCCACACTGGAGAGAAGCCATACAAATGCCAGCATTGTGGGAAATCTTTTTCTTCAAAGTCATACCTAGTGAGACATCAGAGAGTCCACACAGTAGAGAAGCCACACAAATCCCAGAAGTGAACTAACATTATTTTTTCAAGAATTAATATAGAAAGTATATTTTCAATCCAGCAGTGAAAAGGCCCTTATGGTTTTGTTTGTAAGGGTTGTCTATCCATATGTCTGTGGTTTGTCTGTGGATGAGTCTGTTTATGTTTTAAAGTTATATTTTGTTAAGTTTAGGTTTAGATCATAGTTTATAAATTTGACTGGAGATCGTAGTATAGGTTAGCGAAATAGAGGGGTGGGATTTGTTGCAGCTGGCTCAAATAGTTATGGAAATGATATTAACAGGAAGGGGGTTAGTTTCTGGGGGTGGCAAAGGGGGTTTTGTTACCTGTGGGGCATAGACTGTAGGAATTGGAGGTGGGGGGCTAGGTTGGGAAGAGGGTGGTGTTTTAGGTTTTGGGTTTTAATGTATAGTTTGGCTTGGAGTGGGCAGTTCTGGCTTAAACAGTGAATTCCTTCTATGTGTTCTCAATAAAGTTCTTTGCTATTTCAACACACTGGACTCTTTGATGCACAGAAGTTCTGCATTTGCACAAAATTGACACTGTCTTCTCTCCCCAGTCCTCACCTCCATTCACAGCCATAAGAACAGCAGAAGCAAACACACACACACACATACACACACACACTGAGAAAGAAAGAGCTATATGTACAAAGCAGAGTCTTCCCAGCCTTTCTCTCCTGAGTCCAGTTCTGTAGGTTGGGCTCTGTTCCGGAAGGAAAGATGGAAGGAAGGAAGAAAGGGCGTACTCCTTCCCTTCTTCCAGAGGCAGACATTATTGTAGAGGCTATAGATGAGGTGTCCAGTAACTCAGTGAATAAGATCATACTGGATCAATTTGAATCTGTGATTACTGAGGATGTGGGCAAGCTCCTTAGAAGTGTGAAGAAGACAACTTGCCCTCTCAACCCTTGCCCTTCATGGCTAGTCCTCCAAGTAGGAGATGCACTTAGGACTCACCTGAGATGTATCATAGCTGAATCTCTTAGGGAGGGCTATTTTCCATCTTGCTTAAAAGAAGCGGTGGTTCAGCGTCTTCTGGAAAAGCCCTCCCTAGATCCCTTGGACATGAACAAGTACAGATCCATCTTCCATCTCTAAGCAAAGTGATTGAGAAGGAAGTTGCTCTTCAACTCCAAGCATTCTTGGAAGAATCAGATTATCTAGACCCATTTCAAACTGGCTTCAAGGCGGGATACGGAGTCGAGAATGCTATAGTCGCCTTAGTAGATGATCTTTGCTTGAATACCAACAGATGAAGTGTGACCCTGTTGAAGCTTTTGGATCTCTCAGTGGCTTTCAATACCATCGACCATGGTATCGTTCTGGAAAGCCTGAGGGAATTGGGGATCGGGGGCAATGCATTGCAGTGGGTCCAGTCCT
>NW_024824673.1:0-1638 GCF_019175285.1 Sceloporus undulatus
AATATTGTATAAGTAAAATGTTATTAAGACAAAATGTTATTAAGATTGAACACAAGTTAAGGGATGTATGATGTGTTGGGCAAAAAAGGGATAATATTAATATGAATGAATGGGAAGGATGTGGACAAGGGAACTGAAATTTACTTATGATCTTATAGAAAATTATTGTAAAAAGTACTATAGTACTTAGTACTATAGTAGTTATTATCTTATAGAAAATAACTATAAAATGTTTTTCAGGTGGTATTTAATGCCTGATATAATTGCAAAAATGTATAAAGGGAGGAATAATAAATACTGGAAGTGCCATCAGGAGGTGGGAACATTTTTCCACCTCTAGTGGACCTCTAGTAAAGTAACGAAAGACTGGGTAAATGTTAATTCTACTATACAAAAGATCTTGGGAGAGGACATAGCCTATAGACCTGAATTATACTTATTGAATGTGATTGACTATGAGAATAAAGTGGAAAGAAGACACACAACATTAACATATTATATGGTTACAACCACAAGATTGGTATTTGCTAAAAATTGGAAAAAGATGAAAACCTGAATATCTCAGAATGGCTGGATAAGATAATGGGCTTGGCAGAACTTGCAAAACTGACCAATTTTGTTAAAAGCAATGATATAAATGAATTATTGAGTATCTGGAAACTTTTTATGGACCATATAAAAAAATTAAGAGAGGACATAGTGACATTAGGATTCAATATGTAGGCATTATTTACTTATCTTTTGGATAGTTTTTATTGTTTCCTTTGTAGAATGGACAGGTCGTGATATTTAGAGGAGTGATAAGATGATAGCTATAATCAACTGCAATCTATATGACTTGGAAGCTCAATCATTTCATGTTTATACAAACTACATGTTTAGTATAGGTGGTGGTGAGTGAGGCTGTAGTATTGTAGGGGTTTTTGAAGTTTTGTTTCTATTTGTGTTTGTTTTTTCTTCTTTCATTTCTTTGTTTCTTTTATGTATGGTCACTATTATTGTAATTGTTAAACAAGTGTTTTGTTAATGCACCAATAAAATTATTACTAAATTATTATTATTAAAATACTGTATAAAACTAACTTCAGAATTATGTGTATATTATGTGTATATGAAACATAATTTTGTGTTTAGACTTGGGTCCGATTGCCAAGATATCTCACTATGTATATCCAAATATTCAAAAATCCAAAACACCTCTGGTCCCTTATATTTTATATTTTGGATAAATTTGAATAATTTAGCTTTATGAAACCTAAAAGTATGAGACTGCTATTCCCAACAAGAACGTATAGGGAAACATTAAATGGTGGAAATAGGAAATTTTATTATAGCATATGCATGAACCAAAAGCAAAGTAATTATCATGCTAACAGAAAAGTGCGTAGTTAAATTAATGGAGAAACAGCAGTACAAACAAATCCTGACTCCTCCACTCAAGGAGGCATGTAGATGTGGACTATGTCCTGAGGCCTTGGTGAACTCCAAGACTGCTTGATACAAATAGGGGAGCATGAATGTTCTGTCTGAGCGGATGCCATGGCCAGGCCCAATGCAATACACACAACACAATTCTCCTTAAGCTGACAGCTGGTAGAGAAGATGAAGGGATGGGAAGTAGTCTTCTATTATTTCCTA
>NW_024824674.1:0-1637 GCF_019175285.1 Sceloporus undulatus
TGGGAACTGTTTTGAAACAGTTCCCAGAAATGGCATCCAATGGCACCCGATGGGAACGTGATGGGAACGCTCGGTGGTGGCGGTGGCGGCGTTCCCTGTGCGGTAAACTAGCGTTCTGGGCCCCATCGGGTTCCCATCACACTCCGTGCGTGGCCCCGCTCGTGCCTGTTGTAATGCATCGGGGAACGTTTTATTCCCGGTGCGGTAACCTTCAATGTCTTTCTACCCTGTATTACTTGAATGGCTGCTCCCTGAGTTCCATTACCTTCTTGTTTCCCTGCCACAAAAACAGGAAGTTGTTTCTCCCAATAAATTAGTTGTTCATTGTGCTAAACCTTTTTCAGGGATAGGATTCTGCATTGTGGATAGTTCCTTTGAAGTCTGGACTAAACCCCAGCGCAGTTTCCACACCCAATGACACAAAAGCCACCAGACGCTACTGAATCACTAGCAACCTGATTCTTTCCTTTCCAGCAATTAGTAAGCATAGTTTTTGTGGGTTTTTCAGGCTATGTGGTCATGTTCTAGAAGAGTTTATGCCTGATGTCTTGCCGGCATCTGTGGCTGGCATCTTCAGCCACAGCCATCTGAAGATGCCAGTCACGGATGCCAGTGAAACGTCAGGAATAAACTCTTCTAAAACATGGCCACATAGCCTGAAAAACCCACAAAAAACTTTGATTGCCAGCCGTGAAAGCCTTCCACTTCAAATAACCAGATTAGACTCCACACTTTCCTCATACAAACAGCTTGCTCTACCATGGAGCTATGGATACTCTCTACAAGAGCAATTCATCATAAGAGCATTCAGCCTCCAAATGATGTACCGAAGAATGGCATCACCACTGATATTCCCACTTCCTTATTTTTTTTACCTGGAGTTCCAGCCAACTTGGTGGCTGAGTCCTGGTCCCATTGGCAAAGGTCCTCCGCAGCCTCTCTTCACAATACGGAGCGTAACCCGGAGGGCCTCCATTGATGAAGTTCCTTAAATACTGATGCCAAGAGAAAATGTTGCAATGAGAACTTCCCTTTTTCGAATGCACTGTTGTCAGCACCACTTTAGGAGCAGATTCCAGAGGAATGGGGCAACACAGCAACAGCTGGTGTCTTTCCATGTGAGTGGGGCAGCAAATCCAGGCCAGGTTTTAGTATGGAGTTCAAAGGCATTCTCCAAGGTATTGAACCTGTTTTAGAGATAGGGTTCAGCACCATTGGTACTTTGTTAAAGTCTGGATTAAAACATGGAGTGGATTTACCACTTGAGAGGCACCAAAGCTACTAGCCGCTTCTGGGTAATCAGGGCCCTCTCAGATGCTGCTTTAACTCAGGGGTCGATCCTGTGGGGCCCCAATTTTAATCCAAAGGGTCCTCAAATCTCCATCTTTCCAAATTGAAAAGTGAATGCAGTTTTGGGCAAAAATGGCTCAAAACCACATCATTTAGCCATCACAGCCCCTAATGCTCATTCCCCCAACCTTTGCACCAATTGGTCAGAAACTGGCTAAAACTGAAGCATGATGAGATGTCAATTTTGAGCACGTTGTGGTGCCCGTAAGAGGTGCATGGGTGAAAAAAGCCCCCCCCCAACTCCCCTCTATTGTCCTCCACTCCTGCTTTACCTTGACAAACTTTTC
>NW_024824675.1:0-1637 GCF_019175285.1 Sceloporus undulatus
TTGTGTCTTGGGGGGGGGGGGGGCTCTTAGCCTCTCAAAATGGTGGCACTTAGTCTTGACCCCCCCCTTCCCAAAATCCTGGCTACGTTCTTGCTGATGAAGAGGTGTTATTAGGACTTGCGTTTAGAGAGATACAAAACAGTTTGAAGTGGGAATAGTGTCAGTGATTAAGAAACAGTTTGTATCAAGTGAAGCGCTGTACGCGTTGTAACAACAAGAAACTGTGAAAAGATACTACACTTGACCCTCCACATTTGCGGCTTTTGACTTTTGCGGATTTGATTATTTGCGGTTTTGATTAGTAAGTTCCCTCTAGGAATCTCTAAGAGGTCCTCCAGTGCAGTTCTGCTGGAAGCTGACCATAGAGTTGTTGTGGAGAACCTAGAAGTTCCTAGAGAAAATGCTTCTCTAGGCATATGTAGGCCCTTCAGCATGATTTGGTGATCAACTTCTAGCAGATGCTGACCACAGAGTTGCACTGGAGGACCTGGAGATTCTTAGAGAAGGAAAAAGAATCGTTTTTTGTGGGCTTTTCGGGCTCTGTGGCCATGTTCTAGAAGATTTTCTTCCTGACATTTCGCCAGCATCTGTGGCTGGCATCTTCAGAAACGTCAGGAAGAAAATCTTCTAGAACATGGCCACAGAGCCCAAAAAGCCCACAAAAAACTATGGATGTCAGCCATGAAAGCCTTTGACTTCACAAAAAGGATAGTGTTTTTCTTTGTGTTTTTTCTACATTGACCCCTACTCCCAGAAAATGTACTTGTACTTAAGTTCTGTCTGTAAATAAAGTTATGTTTCTTCTTCTTTACAGAAGAGTAGCTTGAAGTAATTTATAAGTAACAACATCAAAAGCATGCTACCAAAAATATTAAAACACTTGATGGAAAAGGATACTGGGAGTCCATCTCTGAGTCACTTACTAAATGAGTGGGGCCAGTAAAAGGACCACGGGTTAAAGAGGTAGTTCTGAGGAAAGAAAAGCCTCAGACTATATTATAAGTGAGAAGGGGAAGAACCCTGTGAAACTGGTAGTCATGGCTATATAAATGTCGGAGGGAAAAAGAGCTGTGAGATGGTTGTGGGGCTGCTAAAAGATATATTTCAGTGAGAACCCTGGCAGTGTCTGAAGGAGGACTGGCCACGTAGGTAAAGCTCATGTCGTCGTTGTGGTTGTTGTGTACCTTCAAGTCGTTTCTGACTTATGGCGACCCTAAGGCGAGCCTATCTGGGGTTTTCTTGGCAAGGTTTCTTCAGAGAAGTTTTGCCATTGCCTTCCCTTGAGGATGAAAGAGTGTGACTCCCCGCAACGAGAACCAGTCAATTTCTTTATGCTCAAGGGGGGATCTTACTCTCAAACAGCGGTCCCCAAACTGTTCCCCTTTAAGAAGAGATTTTGGACTTCAGCTCCCAGAATCCCAAGCTATTGCCCAACGCGGCTGAGGCTTCTGGGAGGAGAAGTCCAACATTCGGGGAAAACCGCTGCTCTAAAACAAGTGCTGGGAATGACGCACCTCCCCCAAGGACTACAAATCCCATTATCCCCCGGACATTGCCTATCCTGGCTAGGACTGATGGGCGTTGCACTCCAGGGATAAAGTAATGGCATGGCAGCCTTGGAAAAGAGAGAGAGAGAG
>NW_024824676.1:0-1637 GCF_019175285.1 Sceloporus undulatus
TAGTTAAAAGGCAGAGCCACTTTAATGTACTTGTGAAATTAGCATTTTTTGCCCCAGTGGGAATCACTTTAAAATTATAGGTGAATCAAGTCGGCCTGCTCCTGCTGATGGGGCACAGTGCTTTATTCCAGGAAGAAACCCAACAGAAATCCCTTTCTTGTCTGCTCAACATGCAGACCTCTGAGGGAAAACTGTGGCCTCAGAAGGGCCTCCTTTCCAGATCTTAATGATCAGAAACTGCATACATGAGACATAGGGTCTGAACAGACTGGCATAAAGAACTGGCCTCAGGGCAGAGTGGGGGCATGGCATCCACCCACCAGCCACCTGGATGCTGCCCCCATGCTGCCCACATGAACAGATGGCAGGTAGCATCACACTGTGTCTTTGATGCAGTGCTTACATGCGCTGTGCTGAAGAAGCAAAGAAAAGCTGCTAGGATGCCCTTTCCACAGTGCAAAAAGGAGCCACTTTTTGTTGCTCCTTTTTGCTCTGTGGAAATGCCAAATTGGGCCTGCAGCATGTAATTGTGGCCCTGATCTGGTGACAAAGGAGGCGGCTGCAGGCCACCCCTTGGGGGCAGTCTGTTCAGCCCCATAGAGTCTTTTTTTTTCATTAAATGTCAAGACCTTTGGAACTTTCAGTGTTAAAAGCTATAGCTTGGATTCAATCTGGAAAGAAATGTACAACCACTGGGTTTTTTTTCAAGGTAGATACACAGTAATATGGTCTCAGTATTGAATGCTGGCTAAGAGTGGGCCTTCTGGTAATCTAAGTATGACACAACTCGAACCTGGATATATTGCCAATTGGGCTGACTCAGAACAAGTTGCAGCCCAATTGTGCAAAACCAGACTCCCTTCCACTGCTGCCACCTGAGGATCAAGGGATAACACAGGATCAATGAGCACTAGATAGCTATCTGGTCCTCAGGGGGAGTTCACTTCCCATCCAGAATAGGTTGAGTTCCAATTCGCAAGTCAGTCTTTTTGGTAACCCAAAAGACTGCCTCTGTTCAGTCTGGACTGAACTTCAGCACATTCACTCTCATTCAGTCCATATCAAGTCAAAGCAACATTCAAGGGGCTGGACTGTTTTTTTGGCAACATGTTGGATATCACCAGCATGTTGACAGCACCTTTCTCCAAATGACTGCTCTGAGTAGTTTCATGCAATATTATAGAATCATAGAATCGTAGAGCATGAGATATAAGATAGAACCTTCTGAGACCTTATAGACCATTGGTCCCTAAACTGTGCTCTTTAAGAGATTTTGGGCTTCGACCCGCAGAAGCCTCAGCCATGTTGGCTGGGATTCTGGGAGCTGAAGTCCAAAATCCCTTAAAGAGCATGCTTTGGAGACCACTGTTATAGACCAAAAAGTCAAACATTCATCCCACAGAAGCATGACCTGACTGAGAGACCTAGCATGGTATAATGGTTTGAAAACTGGACTAGGACTCCAGGAAATTAGAGTGTGACTCCTGCCTCATGCTATCTCAGCATTAGAGGAAAGCAGTAGCAAACTTTTTCGGAATAAATCTTGCCAATAAAATCCTAAAATAGGGTTGCCATAAGTCAAAGTTGACTTGAAGACACACAGCAGCAGCAACAAAAAACTACAACCTGAATATGGA
>NW_024824677.1:0-1637 GCF_019175285.1 Sceloporus undulatus
TTCCATGCCTGCATCTGAAGATGCCAGCCACAGATGATGGTGAAATGTCAGAAACAAACTCTTCTAGAACATGGCCACATAGCCTGAAAAACCCACAAAAGCCTATTGCCATCAGGGTGAGATGAGGCTCTGGAAAAGTTGAAAAGATATCTGGATTCTGCAGTGCTCTGGATGAAGAGCAATAAACCAAAGATAGATCCTTTTTGCCCTGAGAACTGCTTTTGTTTATTAATTTTTTTGTCAATTTAAAAAATATTTTTATTATCACTTAGATCTTCAAGGAAAAATCTGTTACAGCCTTGTAAAACTAGGCTGTCTGCGACCTCTCAGAGGACCTTCTCAGCTGTTGTTCCCAGATTGTGGAATGGCTGCCGGAAGAGATCCATCCTATTACCACTCTGAACAGCTTTAAAAGAGCTATAAAGATGGATCTCTTCCGGCAGGCCTTTCCTGAAGAGTTCTCCGGCCATTGGAAGGAAAATCGAACTGCTGACTTCCGACTTCGCCACAGTTATTGTATGGTTTTTTAAGTATGTTTTATGTTTTTAATTCCACACTGTTTAATTGTATTTTAAGGAGGGGTGGGTTGAGGTTTTGAACTGTATATTTTAACTTTGTAAGCCGCCCCGATTGCTTTTGTAGTGAGGCAGGATATAAATAATAATAATAATAATAATTATTATTATTATTATTATTATTATTATTATTATTATTAAACATATCTTAACATTACAAATACAGTATAACATTCACAACAGGTATTTTATACAAATGATAGGATTATCTCTTTTTCTAATCTTCCTGATTGTACTATACTTTATATATTGGAAAAAATTATTGCAATATGTTTCTAAAATTATTATTGTGAGCTGCTAGGATAGAAATCAAATGCCCTTAATTCAAATGCCAACTTTTCAAATAGGGCAGGGCACCATGCCCTCTTAAGCCAGGCCCTTAAGGACGCATTGTCTGGGTATCTCCAGTTCTTGGCGTTCTCCCTTCTGGCAGCCTCCAACAGCATATTTTCTTTTATTTATGTTTTAAATATCAGGAAGGTGAGATTTCCCCCGTTTTAAAAAAAATACAACAATATGGCATAGGTTATCAAATTAACTTGGTACCTGTTCATAATGCATTTTCAAGGAACTGAACAGTGAAGATGGAAGTTCAAGTAATCTGTTTAAGTTTTTGACACAGCAGATATTAATATATTGTTCTATAATTAATCTATATACTATATACATTATATATATAAAAGAAATAGTATATATAGTATAGAAATAGTATAGTATATATAGTATAGAAATA
Organism: Sceloporus undulatus; assembly: GCF_019175285.1. Classification (NCBI taxonomy): domain Eukaryota; kingdom Metazoa; phylum Chordata; class Lepidosauria; order Squamata; family Phrynosomatidae; genus Sceloporus; species Sceloporus undulatus. The sequence continues at coordinate 1,309 of NW_024824677.1, forward strand.
GAGAAGCTAATAATTATTAGATTATGTAATAAAGAAGCTAATAAGTATTAGAATATCTATATATCTATATATCTATATATCTATATATATAGATATATTCTGCAGTGCTCTGGATAATAACAGGGTGAAATGTGCAATGTGAAAGAGACTTCCATCAACACAACCATTAGCCATACTGGCTGGTGGATTCTGGGGGGCTGAGGTCCCAAAAAGTAACTTCCATAAGCTTGAGGTTCAAAGTTACCCACCATAAGGTAAATCATAAAGGGCAGCTGTGGAAGATGTTCTCTTCTTCCTAATAGTTACATTTCAAGCTTTAGAATAAAAAC
>NW_024824678.1:0-1637 GCF_019175285.1 Sceloporus undulatus
TGAATATCTTCAAGGATTTTTACAGAAAACAGAATATTGTGTGAGAAAGACACTGTTTTCTGTGGGTAAACTTTGTTTTGCACAAACTTGAGAAAGTTTGCAAAGAAATGTTTCACAAAAAGTCTCCAAGTGGAAAATATGATAAAAATGTGCAAAAATTCGTATATTATCACCCAATTAGGACTGCTAGATTGAAAGGTAGAGAAGGATCTTCCACCTTTAATGGTGTAAAAGCAGGAATTTCAGCCGGTGTTGCTGGTCACATAACCAGGTAACAAGCAACATCTGTTTAAATTCCCTCTTCTGTGCAGGATCCCTCACCACGTTTCACCCTGACAACTGAACACCCAATCAACATTTAAAAAACTGAAATTATTACCTTTCCCATCCTCTGATCTTTCCCCTCCTCTGCCTACATCTCTGACACTATTTCCATATATATACTGATCTGGTTTGGCAAGGCAATTGCCATGTTAGGTGAAAACAGCTATGGTTACATGCTCAGATTCACGTGGTCTCAATAGATACTCTGGAGAGAATCTTGTACAGCCTGATATCATGAAGAATGCCAGTGATGCACAAACTTAGAGCAATAATCTGGAAAGGAGGTTTATAGAAACACAATGTACAGTACAAATACAGTACATTGTGCTTAATTTTTCAGAGGATATAGTATCCTGTCGGGCCTGTCCCTAGTAAATCATGATTGCTATTTAGACTTCTCAGAATGCCTTTTAAGAGGATGGACTAGAATCCTGTTGGTGTCATATGTGGGCATTGCATGAGAAATATGAAATGTCCAAACACCCCCACCCTGACAGTTTTCAAACCCTAAAGAAACTGCTACACCCATTTTATGGCAGGAAAAAGGAAGAAGTGGTGAAGCAAGCAAACAGCTTCCATTTTGGCTGTCATTCTGCAGCTGTGGGAAAAGAGGTAACAGTGATCAAAGGAGGCAAACAGGCAGCTCCTGTCACTTCTGCAACTTGTAGAGATCTGGGAGAATAGCTTGATTTCTTCACACATACACCATTGCAGCCATGTTCTACCTTTTCCCCTTGCCCCAACACACAATTCCTAGGGCTTGAGATATGCTTCCTGGGGTGAGAGTAGTGCACAGTGTCATGCGTGAAACATTATGTTCTCCATGCTCTAATGCAGAAATTCAGCCAATGTTACAATGTGTGTAGTACTTTAGGGGCAAGTCCAAATCCCTTCATGCAGAAGGCCCCAGTTCCACAATCCCTGGCTTCATCAGTTGAAAATCACAGGAAGAAAGGCAGCAAACAATCTCTGTCTGAAGGCTCGCCCAGAAGGGTAAAAAAGTTTCTGGAAATATTAATTTTCTAGTTCTTTTTTATTATTTTACAGTACTTGCACATTCCCAGCTTTGCAACCAAACATTTTCTTGAAACATCCCAGGTTTCCCTCCCTTCAGTGATTCACACCAGAAGCAGTGGTGCTGGTCGACACAGCAGAACATATGTGTTAATATGCACCAAACATTGCTATAGAGTGCTCCAGATTTTCATGCAAAAGCCAATTCAAGGGAGAGAAAAGTGAACAACTGACCTTCCATCATGAAGACAGTCTGAAGATGCCAGCCACAGATGCTGGCGAAATGTCAGGAAGAAAAT
>NW_024824679.1:0-1637 GCF_019175285.1 Sceloporus undulatus
GGGGAGAGATGAGGCCTGGCCTGGAAAGACTAAGAGCCCTCCCCCCAACCACCATCTTGAGGGGGAGAGACGAGGCCTGGCCTGGAAAGACTAAGAGCCCTCCCCCCAACCACCATCTTGAGAGGGAGAGAAGCCTTGCAATTTTTTGTATTGTATTGCAATTTTTACTGTACACCGCTATGATCATTGCGAAATAGTGGTCTATAAATAAAACTTATTATTATTATTATTATTATTATTATTATTATTATTATTATTATTTCCCAAGGCTTTGCAACTGATACTGTATTGATTTATCATCTATAATCAACGGCTTCATTATTTTAAAAAAAAACACACTTCTAATGTACATTTTCCATTGAGCCAAATGGATTTAAAATTGATGTTAGGGTTTTTATTTTGCTTTTTAGAAAATATACTAATGATTTGACACTCTGACGTATGGCAAAGTTTTCTCGGCTAGAGTTATTCAGAGGGGATTTGCCTTTGCCTTTCTCTGAGGCTGTGAGAGCGTAACTTGCCCCAGGTCAGCCAGTGGGTTTCCAGGTCTGAGCAACAATTTTGAACGTAGACATCCAGAATTCTAGTCCAACATTCAGACCACTAAATCACTCTGGTCCCCCATGCACTATGTACTAGTTTAATTATTTTAGCTTTACTGTACACAGGTCTTGAAAATATAGACTACAGAAGCCTCTTTCAGTTGTTCATTCTCATGCAAAGAAAATGAGGGGAGAAGGAGTGGGGTCTGCCTGAAAAACATCTATTCACTGTCAACCCCTCCAACACGCTGTTCATCTACCAAGTGGGTCTTTCTATGAGAAGGAATCCTGGTGTACACTATATGAATTTGGCAAATTGCTTCTGTACAAATATGTCCCCAATGTGTGGACATGTTGGAACAAATATGTTTTCCCCTTCCTTGGTCTTTCCAGAGATGGAAGCATATGAAATCTAATGACTGAAAGGAGTTAGGATGTATGGGTATGAAATACTGGTCATTCCTCTGACTGGATCAAGAATTACTTATGCCTAGAAGGACCACTGAAGTCAATGGAACTTTACTTATGACTAATTGGTCCCAGCAATTTTAACAGGTCTATTTTAAGTGTGATCCAATTCATTATGTTTCTGGGGGGAGAAGCAATGTTCTGGGATAAGGACCAGTTCTGAAAGCCAATAAAATTTGCCTTAAAAAGGTCTTTCCTCAGAGTTCTTCTCCTTTTGGAAAGGCTGCATTAAAAGTGCTCAGCACCTTTTTAGAAAAGACACTCTCTCGAGCGGTTACAGGTGTTTGTTCTCATTAATTTCCTCACCAGTGTATCTTTTATATGGTATGCTTTATTTTGTGGTTGATCACTTGAAGTTAAGCATAGGTCTAATATCTGAAGAAATTCTATTGTGGATAGGTAAATGGTTTAATAGACACACACACATATTTTTTATTGTTTTTTGTGAGTTTTTTGGGATATGTGGCCATGCACAACAGAACATACGCAGATTAACTTGTAAACCACTCCTCCCAATCCAAATCTTTTTTTGCATATCCTCCCACCATTAGGCCTAGCCATTTAACAACAGAACAATACACAGATTAACATGCAAACCACTCCTCCCAGCCTAGGGTCACACAGTAT